>NC_051178.1:96370878-96402152 GCF_013339695.2 Rhipicephalus sanguineus
AACTCCTATTACAAAACCAATTCATTTACTCCATCAAAAACTTAGTGCAAGTTCTCCCAAATAAATTATTTAAAATCCTAGGCTAGACGGGACAAAATATAGATATATAGTACTTATGAGGCATGCCACAGTGGACGAGCCTCGATTTTTAAATTTACATTTAAATATCAAACTCTGTTTATGCCAAAGCAACATCTAGATGTCTGCTTTCTCCAGCACTTCGGACTGAACAGCGGTGCACCTGCACCTGCTGTAAGCAGCACCTGCTTCTGCCAACTATGTCGCGTGCACACTGAAAATTTTCTATGCTGCTTACTGCTTGCCATTACCTTAAATCTCCCCTAGCCAACGCAATCTAGACACAATTATTAACCTACCAGTGGACTTAATGACTAAATCTCTCCAACAGTGATAACTAAACACAGGCCTATGCAGCCGACTCCTGTTATGTGACTTGTGACATCAGAAACTAACATTTGTGTCGCAATTTGTGAACGGTTTTGCAACTACCGAACACAAAAATAAAGTTAAACATCATAATAATGCGCTGGTGAGCTTCAATGTATATCGATGTACATGCCACTTCATTGTTGGCAACGCATCACAATACTGACCGTTTGAAGCAAAGCGGAATGCACTAGTTGGCGGGTAATAGCTGAGGTTCAAGTTTAGGTATATATTTTCTACTGAAGCAATAAAGCTTTCAGTTGCGAGTAAGCGTTTCGTGCTGTGCACTTTCTTGTCCTTGTCTTCTTAGCACTGCCGTTATATAAGTACTGACCATTACGCCAGGAACACTATGAATCCCTCACAATACAGTCAATATCATGCTACAGGTGTCTATTATTGAGGCACTCCACTGTAAATTCAATATAGTGTTATGGCGTGACAGAGTGCAGGTGCAGATTCTGTATACTGTATCGGATGACTGAGATAAGAGCTACCATGAAATTGGACTCAAAATAGTGATACTCTCAATGTTTCCAATGTATCAATGACTTGCTTCATTAAAACACAGGTATGCATTGCACAATTCAGGAATGGATTCTATTTGATCACTCTCTCCTAACGAGATTGCTGCTGCCAACCCAGGTTCTGTGAAGCATCCAGATGAGCTTCGAGAGTTTTTATCAAGCTGCTGGTGTCCACAGCTGCATATCGTTGCATGTGTCATCTTGAGCACCATCTGCAAAGAAAAAAGAATGTACAGATTTTTTGCAGTGACTCACTATTTCATGCTGCACTAAACTGCTGTAAAGCACACACAATACCCAATCCAGATAACCGGCATAAATTCAGTTCGACGTCCATGCATGAAACAATCTTTTAACTATAAATTTATTATCTTAAGGCACTCGAACACCAAGAACTAATTCAGTACATAATACAAAACTGGCAGTGTAGATAAACTCAGCGTTTTTTTTTTTATCTCAGGGAAAACAGATTCCAGAGCTGTTTCATTGCTGCTCCCGTTTGTTTGAACGTGCTGCTGTGCTTCTCATGCAAAAGCGAGCTTAGAGACAGACTTTACGAGGCATCATACTCTTCTTTCCTGTTTTGTTCTTTTTCTGTAAGTTTCTTTTGTATTATCCTTTATTCCTCGTACCCTCTTCCTTTGCACAGCATGGCCAGCCAGTTTAAGAACTGGCTAACCTGCCTGTCTTTTCATCTATTTTTTTCTTTCCCTTCCTTCATTTTAAGTCTTGCAGCATTTACATATATACACATCAAGTTCAGTAGTGTAGTGTTGCCAACTGTACAAACATTCATAACCTACAACCAACCTACAGCCAACATAACCTACAACTACAGCCAACCACAAATTCCACTGCCTGTGCGAGACTAGAAAGCAAATATTTGCGGTTTCAAGTTCACTCCACACCTACCATTTCGTCAAAAACACAGTACTTGAGTTTCTGATAATTAAGTTGTTTGCCGTGTATCATTCTAATGAAGAGCCTCAAGCTAAGCATGATAAAGCACGGAGAAGGTGCACAACAGCACATCCTTTGAGAATTTGCGATAGAGTCATCTGGTGATCTGCATGCCATTGTCTACTGCTTCTTCTGGTGCTGCACTAAACACAGTATTTACATTCATAAGAAGTATGAAGGTAGGAAGCTTACATATGACTTACAGAAGTAAACCATAAGAAATGACGAAAGGTGTTCTGTTCTTGCTGAACATTAGTTTTTTTTTTAACTGTGATAATGTTTAATGGCTGCTTGGCCTTACTTCAAAGCTTCATAATAGTCTTATGAGAGTCACATTTTTTTAATTATTTTGCCTCTGCCATCAGTATTGCATTGAGCTGGCTTGCACTGATGTGACTGAATAAGCCTGGCACACCTCACACATCTTCAACTCGATGAGAATATTCACATGAAATCCAGGAGAGTTCAAGATGTCACTAATTATGTCACAAAATTGTCACTAATTAAGTGACAATATCGTAAATGCACGTGCTTCACCATAAACGCTGTCACTTCGCAGACAACTTTCACATAATATGGCCATAATTATATCTCTGAAGCATAATTCATTCGCTCCAGTCCAACTTAATGACGTAATTACCCTATGGTATGCTGTTTCTTTTTTGTCTTAGAGACGAACAAAGTGCGCAATGCAAAATTGTTATCGAAAAGTATTCCCACTTACTAATATTAGGGAGTTTTGGAATAGCGTACGCCAAGCCCGTAGCCACAGGGGAAGGGGGGAGGGAATTTCTGATGGAGGGGGGTGTTTTACCGAAAATGAATTATGAAAATAGGCGTTTTTCTAAAAAAGTGAAGGGCGCAACGAAGGGCTCCGGAAGTTTCGCCCATCTGTTTTTCTTTAACGTGCACTGACACCGCAGAGTACACAGGCGTTTAGCGTTTCGCCTCCACCGAAATGCTACCGCCGCGGCAGAGATCGAAGCCACGACTTTCGGGTCGGCAGCCGAGCACCGCAACCATCGTACAACGGAGGCTGACAACTACAACTGAATCAAATGAAAACAAAAGTTAGCCTTAATGCACACATGACGGAGTGATAACCGCGGCCTCTCGCTTGTTTATATTTTCTGAAAGCACGCTGCCGCATTCATGCTTTATGGCAAGCAAAGAAATTGTATAGCACAAATTGTCTTCATTGAGGCGTACCCGCTCTTCGATAGACTGGCTGTGCAAAGCATGTGCCTTCGCAAAAGCTTTTTAAACGCGCATCAGGCATCACACGTATGTGCGTGTAATGCTTTTCCATTCTGCTTTTTTATTGTACTTTCCACGCGACACACTGTGCAGCACTACACACGTGAGCGACGCGAAACTGAGAACACAGAAGCACCACTTACCGTTCGCATTTCCGACTGTGCCTAACCAGGTGCTGGCCGAACACGCATACACGGAGGTGCAAGCACGCTTGAGTCTCCAGACCATCATGAAACCAACACGAATATGCTCACAGTACGGGATGTTGCACTGCCGTCGCTAAATGCCGTTCGCGTCCAGCGTTGAGATCACAGTCGCGCACACACAAGACACGGGCACGCACAGCAGACACAGCTGAGCAATTCGGAAACTTCGATGACCGGCAACGGGAGAAAATGGCGAAGGCAGCGACGGGCGACGGCGAGACGTCGACTTTAGCACGCACGCTTCTCCTCTCCTGGTGGGGTCTCCCTTTTCGGAGGTGCACTGAGGTTAGGGGGGGGAGTCACTTTTTTTGTTGTTGTTCGTTTCCTGACGTCACTTCCGTTTCTTTTTTTTTTCTTCTTTTTCGCGTAGAGCGGCCAGGAGCGGCTGCATGTTTTCAAAAGTCTTTTTTTCTTTTCGCGCGGGTAGGAACAACACTGTGCAGATACCTTTAATCGCGATTTGGCTAACCTCAGAGCCAAACTCGATCCGTGTCGGCCCTGATCGCGATCAAAAGTGTTCGTACGACACCGGTATATGACACGGTATGAAGGCAAGCTTGACGGCTCGCAGAAGTTCGAGCCATCATGGTGACCGCTGTTATGACGGTGGATACGCAGGTCGTTGAAGGCACACGTAATATTTCCAAGGTCATTGTCGTGATCGACTTGAACATAAGCCTCCTGTGTTCCCGAAGAATCTGACGTGGAAACTGGACTCGCTTGAGCGCTTCAGTAACGAACTCTGGAATTAAACTGCTGAACGAGTTGGCTGGGTGAGTGGAGCATTAGTTAATGCGCGCTAAATATGTTAATACTTTAATGAGGACGCGTCCAATGTCGACCGCATCCTGGATTATTACGTTGGCCGTCGTTCCAGTACCAAACAGCTACTTGGTGGCCCGTGGGCTGGCCGTATGTCGTATCCAATCTTACTCTCGCGCGTCGCAGGCGCACGAATAATAAATCGAGCATGTTGCAGGAACAAAAGCAACAAACCGTGTATCATTGTATCACCAAAGAGAAAGGTATCACTGCCACCGTCATAACAGCCGACACCACGATGGCTCGAACTTCTGCGTGCCGTCGAGCTTGCTTTCACACCGTGCCATAATACCGGTGTCGCACGGACACTTTTGATCGCGATCGACAGCCAACGTATCCAGGATGCGGTCGACAGTTCGGTATTGAACTCAGCTGACGTCTGGCCAGCGCTCAAGCGAGTCCAGTTTTCCAGGTCAGATTCTCCGGGAACACAGAAGGCTTATGTTCAAGTTGATCACGACAATAACCTTGGAAATATTACGTGCGCCTTCAACGACCTGCGTATTCACCGTCATAACAGCGGTCACCACGATGGCTCGAACTTGTGCGAGCCGTCAAGCTTGCTTTCACACCGTGTCATATACCGGTGTTGTACGGACACTTGATCGCAATCGTTTGGCTCTGAGGTTAGCCAAATCGCGATTAAACGATTAAGCCATGCAGCCGACCTTGATGCAGCGATCAAATGTGCCCGTGTCAGCAGAGAACATCGTGTCAGCCTGTCGGCGCTGTCGGGTTAGTCGGGTCCATGCTCTGCAGTGTTGTCCCTCCTACCTGCGCAAAAAAACAAAAAACAAAAACAAAATAATGACTTCAGAAACATACAGCCGCTCCACGCAAAAAGAAAAAACGGAAGTGACGTCAGGAAACGAACAACAACAAAAAGAAAAGTGACTCCGCCCCGTACCTGAATGCACCTCCGGAAGGGAGACCCTCCTGGTGTGCGTGCGTGCGTGTGTGTGTGTGTGTGTGTGTTTTGTTTTTTATTTTGTCTTTCCTCGCTCGCGCATGCGTCGTAAGGTTGCGTTATCGTGTTTCTCGGCGGCTCATGTAACAGCGATCCCGTTTAGCGGCCGCTTGAAGGAAGTCGCGTTTATATATATATATATCTTTTATTTTGACGCGATAGCGTCAAAGAGCTCGTCTCGCAGGAATTCCGGTGTCGGCGGCGTCGGCGTCATTGGTTCTTAGCGAAAGAGCACGTTGGTAGATGCAAAGAGAGAGAGAGGGCGTTTCACTTTGGCTTTCCTTGCGGCACTGTGTATACGTCTCCATCGAGAAGCGAAGGCAAGCTATAGCGATTGAGAAGGCGATAGTGTGCGTGTGTGTGTGCGTGTGTGGGTGCATGCGTGTGTACGAATATCGCTCTCGCGTTTTAAAGACGAAACGTAAGAGTCCCCCCCCCCCCCTTTTTTTTCCTTTTTTTTTCTCGTGCTCTCTGTCCACAGCATTTTATTGCGTACGCTGCGGCGTGCCGCCTCTAGTCAGTTTATAACTAGGACCTGACTTAGAGTGTGCGTACGTGTGAGTATAATCGCCTACATTTATGATCGCAGATTCTTTGTACATGTCAGCGGTTTTCGTCGCGATAAGTTGACGAGGAATGTATCGCCGTCACTTCATCGATTGAGCTACTGCCAAAGATATTAGACTGCACGAACTTTTCTTTACAGCTCCTTATATTTGGAGAGTTGCAAGACTAAAACAAGCTCTGAAACAAGCTCTTATATGGCAAGAGAGTAAAACAACCTTTTACTCTCTCGTGGGATGCGGGAGTGAAACAGGCACTTTACTCTCTTTCGCCAGGCCTTTCACTCCTCCTGGCCAAAACACAGTAAAGCGCCTCCCTGAGAGAGAGAGTATAATGAGATCTGTGGGAGTAACACAGCTCTATAACTCTCACTGCAGGAGTTTCAGTTTTTAGAGTGTAGTTGTGGCGGGGGCGACGAAACACGAGACGATGCCTCTCGCCCGGCTGCGAGTCGCCTTTGCGGCGACCGGCCTCGGCGGTGTTTGGGCTTTCGAACACGGTCGTTTATCACGCAACTGATTGGACGACGCACGCGCGCAGCGGATACCGCTTGCCAGCCTTGTCAAGATGCTGCCCTGTATTTTGTTGCGGGCGGACTTGGTAGGGCGTCGTACTCGGTTCGCGATGGGTTTATCATCATGTTCCGTCAGTTCCAAGTCACACCAGTTGTGCGCCGCACGCGCGCAGCGGGGAAGCCGATTGCCAGCTTCGTCAAGATGCGGCCCTGTATTGAGTTGCGGGCGGACTTAGTGGGGCGTCGTACTCGGTTCGCGATGGGTTTACCATCATGTTCCGTCAGTTCCAAGTCACACCAGTTGTGCGCCGCACGCGCGCAGCGTGGAAGCCGATTGCCAGCTTCGTCAAGATGCGGCCCTGTATTGGGTTGCGGGCGGACTTGGTAGGGCGTCGTACTCGGTTCGCGATGGGTTTACCATCATGTTCCGTCAGTTCCAAGTCACACCGGTTGTGCGCCGCACGCGCGAAGCGGGGAAGCCGATTGCCAGCTTCGTCAAGATGCGGCCCTGTATTGGGTTGCGGGCGGACTTGGTAGGGCGTCGTACTCGTTCGCGATGGGTTTACATCATGTTCCGTCAGTTTCCAAGTCACACCGGTTGTGCGCCGCACGCGCGAAGCGGGGAAGCCGATTGCCAGCTTCGTCAAGATGCAGCCCTGTACTGGGTTGCGGGCGGACTTGGTAGTGCGTCGTACTCGGTTCGCGATGGGTTTACCATTATGTTCCGTCAGATCCAAGTCACACTGGTTGTGCGCCGCACGCGCGCAGCGGGGAAGCCGATTGCCAGCTTCGTCAAGATGCAGCCCTGTACTGGGTTGCGGGCGGACTTGGTAGGGCGTCGTACTCGTTCGCGATGGGTTTACCATTATGTTCCGTCAGATCCAAGTCACACCGGTTGTGCGCCGCACGCGCGCAGCGGGGAAGCCGATTGCCAGCCTCGTCAAGATGCGGCCTGTATTGGGTTGCGGGCGGACTTGGTAGGGCCGCGCACGCGGGTCCGTGCGGGAAGTTGACGGAAGCGAATGTGTCCGCTGCCTACCTCAGATCAGGCGAGACAGCCCGTTTGAATTTAAGCATATCACTTAGCGGAGGAAACTAAACAACAGGGATTCCCCGAGCAGCTGCGAGCGAAACGGAACCGAGCCCAGCACCCAAATCCGCCGTCCTGGCAGGCGGTCGGGAAATGTGGTGTATGGCGGGCGACGTTCTCGGGTGTTTGCGACCGTGCAAGTCCCCCTGACAGGCGCGTGTCTCAGAGAGGGTGCCAGGCCCGTCTCCACCGCTGCGCGCCCGGGACGGAGCCTCCCGTGAGTTGGGGTGCTCGAGAATGCAGGCCTAGGCGTGTGCCAAACTCCATCTAAGGCTCCATGGGTAAACTCCATGGGAGAGGCCTTTGCCCTGCAGTGGGTGTAGAAGGCTGCTGCTGATGATGATGATGAAGGCTAAATACGACCGAGAGACCGATAGTTCACAAGTACCGCGAGGAAAAGTAAAAAGAACTTTGAAGAGAGTTCAAGAGTACTTGAAACCGCTTAGAGTAAAACGGGTGGGCCCTCGAAGCTCGGAAGCGGTGGGATTCAGTCTCTGACGATCGCGGAGCCGGCGGCGTCAGGTAAACGGCCCCCTTCAGGGGGCTGTTGCGGCTGCTGGCACGCAGACGCGGTCTCCGGGGTACGCACTTCCCACCGCCGCTAGAACGCCGCACGGACGCGTGTGAAAGGGAACAAGCACGACTTTGAGTCCGGCAGTGTAGGTGACCTGCCCGTCCCTTCGGGGGCGGCACGCGGTAGTTATGCTTCGGTGTGCACGAGACGTTCGGCACCCCGTCCAGGCCCCATTGGGCTTCTCCCGGCTGTCGGGAGGCCCAAACGATGACGCCATCCGGCAAAGGATCGGAGAACCAGCTGGGCAAGCTTGTCGTCTCCTGCTGTCCGGGTTTGTCCCGCGGCGGCGGGTTGGCCGGCGAGAAGCCGCAGCGAGCGGGGCAATTCTCCCGCGGATGCGCTACGTGGTTTGCGGCGAGTAGGTCGGTAACCCACCCGACCCGCCTTGAAACACGGACCAAGGAGTGTACCATGTGCGCGATTGAATGGGTCTCCCGAAACCAAATGACGCAATGAAACGTGAAGGCCCCTCGTGGAATGCGTTGCGATCCCGGACCGCACAGGGGCCGATAAATGGCGCAGAAACGGCCCGTCCTAGGAGCTCACACGCTGGTACCCGAAAGATGGTGAACAATGCCCGGGCAGGACGCGGCCAGAGGAACTTTGGTGGAGGCCCGAAGCGATTCTGACGTGCAAATCGATCGTCCGATCCGGGTATAGGGGAGAAAGACCAATCGAACCATCTAGTAGCTGGTTCCCTCCGAAGTTTCCCTCAGGATAGCTCGCGCTCGATGGGAGAGCAGTCACACCTGGTAAAGCAAATGATTAGATGCATTGGGGTCAAAATGTCCTCAACCTATTCTTAAACTTTCAATGGGTGTGCGGGAGCCGTTCTGGGTTGAGGCCTCCCGCTGCGATGAGAGTGCCAAGTGGCCCTTATTTGGTAAGCAGAACGCTGTGGGATGAACCAAACGCCAGGGTAAGGCGCCCGAGTCGGGACGCTCATGAGAACCCATGAAGGGTGTTGGTTGCTTAAGGCGGTGGACGTGGAAGTCGGAATCCGCTAAGGAGTGAGTAACAACTCACCTGCCGAAGCAACTAGCCCCGAAAATGGATGGTGTTCTAGCGCCGCGCCTATCCCCGGCCGTCACTGGCAGAGCACGAAATGTGGGCGTCATTGAAAGAGTCGGCCAATTCTATGTAGCTGCTTATACTCTCACCATGTAATATAATTTCTTCTGTCTTATCTGCAGGTTTACCCAATGTCTCCAAAACTTATCAGGATCACTTTTAATGAATTCAGGTAGAGTAACATATGGTAACTGCATCTTAGCTGCAGTAACTTTTTCTGATAACGCCTTTTTATATCATTTCATTGTTCGGGTAATGTGTGTCTGTGTTTGCGCAGGCGCTTAAGTTTCCGTTTGTAGTGCATAACTTCTCTCGTAACCCACGGTTTTAATCTTGTGCGCACAGTTCCAACCGGAATAAAATGCTCAATATAGTATCTGACAGAATCTTTCAGGCGGGTTCACATGTTTTCAACATTCGTGATATTTGTACCATCTTCAAGTGTAGCGCTAAGGTAATCAATGTTATCAGAATAACTGCAACGCACGTAGTCCATGACAAAAACAACACTCTTATCTGTTGCATCATTAGCAGAGTTCACATTCCAACAAAAAACTGTGATCAGAAATACCAGGTTCTACTCCTCAAAATCCTCACGAAAAATGCTGTGCGATAAACATCAAGTCTAAGACAGCATTTGCACGTGTGTACTCACAGACAACTTGTTCTAGATTTCGTGCCAACATCATATCTAACACAGCGTCACCATGATCGCATTTACCGTACACAATGTTACTCCAATCAATGCCGGGTAGGATGAAATCACCCGTCATAATCACATTTTAGAATCTAGTGAGAGCTCTTTGCGTATAACGTAAGAAAAGACAGATCAGAATTAGGGGCCCGATATACAGCACACACTATAATTAAAAACAATTCAAAGAAACCCGAACAAACAAACTTTCATGTTCGATGATTTGAGACAAAACTCTAATATTACTATCCGATTTGGCAATTATAGCCACTCCCCCGCCACGTGATGCACGATCACGCCTAAATATCTTGTATCCGGGAGGAACAATCTCGTCATCCCTAATTCAGCCAAATTTCAGTCAGGATTGTCAAGTGTGGACTGTAGGACAAAAGCAGTGTTTCAATTTTATCTATTTTATTTACTACACTTCTGCCATTCAAAGAAAGGATGAGCAACTCGGGAACTCACTTTTCCTCCTGCTATGCAACTTTTGCAACTTAATGAGGATCCTCATTGCAGACACAGCGCGTGCTAGTCGCATCGTCCCAAACATAGTAGCTGTTATCAATGCGTAGTCTTTCGTGTCCTGACTATCTTTCACCATCTGCACTCTTCCAAATTTGCTTCCACCTTCTCAGAGTATCAGCAGAATAATCATTTGCAGAATTATGCGCGTACCTTTCAGTTTCCACATTTACAAAATACTGCCTGCTTTTGAAGGTAATCTTGAAAATAAAGTATAACTGGACGGTCTCTCGAAGCCCTACTGTGGTGGTGAATTCTGGCTACAGAACAACATTTTACTCCTCGTGGACCCTGATGAATTCCTTTGGTTTCTGTACTCCTTGCCGAGAATGTGTTCCCGATTCCGAATAAAAGCTGGTGCTTCTTGTTCCTTGCAGATTCTCGTTTATACACAGCTTCCCGAATTTCTTCCAGTTAAAATTTGTTTCATTTCTTTTGTGCGAACTTGCGAGTGAATTCTGAGGAGTGAGTTCACGTCGAGAATGTCGTAAGTGCCATGCCAACTAATACTCCCCACTCCCCTACCGCATCAGCCGGGTCAGCCGCCCGGCGGCCAAGTCCGCTACCGCGTCGGCCGGGGCGTCAAAAAAAAAACGGCATAGGCGAAACCGCGTCTGCGGAAACCACGTCGTAAAACCGCTAAAATTTGAACGAAACGGAAAGCTACTGCCTGAAGTTGCATAATTATAGCTATTTTGCTAGTGTCAGTGGCTGGCCCGTGTCACTGGGTAGCCGGTATCCTACGCCGTGCCGCTACGCGGTTCTCACTCTTTTGCCAGCATCACGACCGGTAGGGTACTGATTCAGTACTAACAGCAACGTACCACCCTACCAGTGACGCGACGCTTAGGCTCAAGTCACATACATCTCCAGAATTGGCGTAAATCATGGGGCGGTCAGGGGGGTTCACGTTTGCAGGGGGCGTGGTGGCACCCCTTGCAAGTGTCCCTCTTGAGATTTATCTTTCAAATGCACTACGTGAATTCTTGACGCTTATGATGATAGCGCACTCTACGTAAAATCAACTCTGCAATCTGGAGCCCTTCCAATGAGCAGAAAGAAAGTACAAAAGTGAAGGCGTCTTGTCGTTTTCAGAAGCACAATACAGCACGAGCTTTCGGAAATAGTACGGGTTACAATTCTGACGGGCTGCAAATGTTTATTATATTGGGATTTGAAATGCAATGTACATAAAGAATCCCCGAGTATCTATCGTTATTTATGTCGACGATTTGTTGGAAACTATTCATAATGAAAAATAAATGCGATTATTCGACTATGATTGTGTTAGTTTAAAAAAATCAGCGATAGACATGATAATGCTTCGCAAGAAAGTTTTCAAATGTAAATCATGGGCGGCAATTTCTAACCGGTATACATGATGGGAAACGGAGCTGAAGTTAAAGAAAAGCTATACCTTTACGGGTTGTCGCAAAAAAGTGCTAGCATTTTTATTTCATGCTTTCACCCGAATGACATATTGGCTGCAAATATGCTACAGCCTACCTAGGAGCTGCGCTTAGGAACTAACTGCGCCATGCAAAGTGCGTTTGCACTTTACTCTCAGAAAATGGTACACGACCACTCTATATTGGAATGTGGGCGTGCAGCAAGAACTCCGACAGCGGTCACCACACCGAATTACATCAAAATCCGCCCTCTAACAACTTGTGTGACTACAAAAACGAAGAACTTGGCAACAAAAAAACGAAAAAAACCTAAAGGAAAAGTACTGTTTACATCAGCAAATGATTGTGTGCATTGCGCGGTCAACTTCATTACTGTGCTTGTACTGCTTACAACTGCTATAGAAACAGCCCATATAAGTCTTAGCCGCCGAATTACTGTGCCTTTATATTAGGTATTCATATACTGCTCCTCTACATTTTCTCGCGATGTTCAGTGAAAATAAATTTACAGTAAATACAATATGCAAGTTTTTGGCCTGAAACGAAAGGCATGTTCTGAAAGCCTTGGATTGTCATCGGTTGCTTACATAGAAAGGGCTTGTGCTGTACAAAAAAAAAGTAAACAGTTATGATGTAGTGGCACTGTTGTCTAGCTAGCAATAGGACTAATAAAAAGTTACACCATCTCCCACTAAAGGGAACCATGTGGGGAGGCGAAGCAGCGCATGCGTCGACTTAAAGTTCCGTTCATCACGGGCACCTTGCTCGATGTTAACACCCCAATTGGAGCGCACTATGAATTCACTGTAGTTGCTGTTGCTGTTACTCGTCCAAACTCTTGTTGGAGCACGCCACGCGGGTTCATCGCGCGTCTGCAGAATCTCGTTCCGCAACGCCATCACGTGATTGATGAGAGAGTGTAAGGGGAGAGGCAACAGCGTCTTACCCAGCCCAATACGCAGACCTGAACGCGTTAGCGCGTGCGAGCACACATGGTTTTTTCTGCGTTACGCCAAGCTAGGACAGCATACGGCAGACCAGGCACCTAAAGTGCTCTGCACGTATCATCATCAAGGGGATCGAAGAACAAGAGGAAGAAGACTTCTGCTTGGCGCGAGCGCGCGCAAGTAGGCGCATGCGCAGTGGAGCGCGGACGCCACCACCGGACACAGCCCCGAGCAAAAGCTGCTTCGCATCTAAAAGATGGGAACGCTAACAAAAGGTCGCCTTCTGCAAAGATTGTGCGCCTTCTCTTCCTTCGGAGCCTATGGACAACGCTGCCCATTGAATAGCGAGTCCATTCGTATGCGCATGTCATGTGGAAGCAGGTGCAATTACGGGGTGCAAGGCGTGTTAACGCACGTGCAGGCACGTGCCAGCCTGCTAGGCGACCTAAATGAGCTTCGGGCGCGTGTTTTGTTCCACGCTCCGAGAGGCAAACGAGGTTCTCAGCCAGGCATCCTTCCTCGCCCGGGGGGGGGGGGGAGGCAGCGGACTCGTCGAAACACGTATTACCACTAATGGATGGAGGAGAAGTTACAACATCCCTCCATAGACGATGGCGAATATTTGGGCGTTTCTGGTACAAACCACCAGCCAGGATTTCTAGGCGTCCCCGCCATTAGCAACATTAGGAACAGTTTTGGTGTAAGTGAAGCGAGCCAGCCAGCTTCCTTTACTTCTGTAGCTCAGCTAAATGAAGGCCTATAGCTAATAGAGAACCGTCTACAAAGAACTCAGCGAGGAGACGCCAAACGAATAAGAAAAAAGAAAACTGCGATCCAAAATGTCACAACCTCGTATATACGCCGGTCCTCTTGCCCATTAGCTCGGCATGGTGTATATTCTCCGCACCGCTTCCTCTATATCAGGAAGCACGCCGCGCCGCGCGAGAGGCTGTCAGTTGCAGTGGCGGCCATAAATATTGCCAAGAAGCGCCGATGCGCTCGAGTTCCCCGTGCGCCTGGCTACCTGCTTGGCAACCCAAGTACGCCACAGCAACCGCGGCCACTTTCTTTCTTTATCTCTCTCCCATCCCCCTATTAGGGAGTCGCTGTTGCGCTGTAGAAATGAAAGAGGGAGGAGTGCTGTCACTCCTGACCTTGCGACAAAAGGTGCGGCGGGAGAGATAAGGATTAAAAATGGAGACCGTGAAGCGCCATAGACTCCTCCTCTCAGGATGAATTTCGTCGCCCCCACCACAGAAACTCTACCAGTCTCTCCGACGCTTACTTCCTTCCGATACTTTGATGGGATTACTCGCTGACAACTTAAAGTGGAGTGGCAGCCCCCGTGATGTCTCTCAGGAACCTTCTCTATCTCTTGGTACGTCTCTCCCTCATCTGTACCGAATACGTTTATCTCGCCATGCCTGCGGCAACACTTCTGTTGATCTATGCCGACAGACGAAACGCGAGACAAGGTTCAGAGCAGCTACGGGAAGATAGGTGAGGGACATTGGATGCACTGGGAGGCGTATTAGGCAGATCACCTCTCACGACATCGTTAACTGTGGGGGCCATAGGCGTGCGCAGGGTGCCCCATCAGGGGTTGAGGGGGCTGAAGGTTCATCGCAGCACCCCCCTACTACTAAGTCAATGTACGAGGCAGTTTTTGCGCCCCCCCCCCACTTAGGTGACTAGAGGGGTCAATGTATGGGGCGATTATTGCGCCCCCCTCTTAGGTGACCTGGGGGGAGGGGGCGGTCACCCCCCTGTCCCCCCCCCCCCGGGCGCACGCCTATGGCGGGGGTGTATAAAACCCACTTTCATACGGTCGTGCGCGCACGCATGGTGCAAGGTGGCCTCCCGTGGGGAGCGACATGTGGCTCATAACAAGCCGGCCTCTGCTTACTCATGCCGCGTGTCATACGAGACCCGAAAGACGTGGTTCGCAACAAGGTGATACCAAATCGGGCGGGACACCTAGAGCAAAAAGGGGTCGGAAACGCATTGTCATAGGCATCAACGCGCGCCGTACGATTTAATCGCGACTAGTTGAGGAGGGGACAAACGACGAAAACCAAGAACTGAATCAAATTTTTTTTTTCGAATATACTCTTAATTTCATGTAGGCCGAACTAAAGTAGTCATTTACTTGACGCTTTATCTGACATTTTGCTAAATAGTTGATTGCCTTTTTTTTTTGGTCGAGCGCCATGAAGGGGAGGCGCATGCAGGATGTCTGCTGTGTGGCCTTGCATTTAGTTAGCTCGGCGCATTGTTGGGTCAACGAGGCATCACTCACTTATGCGCGATTGTGTCGTGCGTATCTTCCGTAGGTTAATCATTTGCTTATGTGTTGTTTACTGGCGCGACGAGTGTGTCGGAACGGAACAAAAACCAAAAACGACAAACGAAAAATAGAAAACGATATATTCAACCGGAACAAAAACGTGACCGAAACTTTATCGATTATTTCTTTCCCGAGTAAGACCGAAATTTTTTATCGTTTTTCGGTTCACGGGAAAACCTGCCCATCCAGAGCAATCGAGGTCATGCAACGTGAGTAGTAATGCCTTTATCGGGGAACAGTATTAGGCTATTGGCGCGTACCAAAGGCAGGAATTCCAAAGTAAAGTTGTGTTGAAATTGTGCGAAAAACGAAAACAGTGGCAACGAGAGGCGTTTATATTAACGCAAGTAGACTTTTGTGTGCCTGTCGTGCAGGCCAGCGCGGAGAGGGCATTCTCGGCGTTAAAGTTTCTTTTATGAGAACAGCCGTTTCGCGCATTAGAGAATACACTGGATGACTTGCTACTTCTGAGATCATGCTCGCTCCCTTGACACAAATCATTGAGCCTGCTCAAAAAATTCGTAATACACTTTTGAGAAGCAATTACTATGATTTGAAATATACTAGTTAGAACTAGTTGGTACGAATTCGTGGTACATGTATTTTCTTTCTGAAGAACGTGGGAGGAACTTGTTTTACCCCCGTCCCACTTTAAGTGAAGCGCAAGTAACTATTCGTCAATTCCAGTGTTTTTGATCGTTGCTTTAACTTCAAATTTTTGCACACAAATAAAAACCGTTACGAACCGTTCCGGAACATTTTTTTTCGTTCCGGAACAGAAAGGGAAAGAAAATTTTTGCGGTGGAACGAAACTAAAACCGAAACGAAAAACATTTCGTTCCGACACCCTGGGCGTGCCACTTCAGGGAATCTGAACCAGGTCTCAGAAAGTGTTGATAACCGCTCCTTTGACTGCAGACTGGTTTCGCTGGCGCACGGCCGGCGCCTTTCGTGGAGGTGAACTGGACACGCAAAGCGAAGAAACGCTGTACTGTAAGTTTGCCAAAGTGATACTTTCAAGGCTGCTGTCTCGCTTCAGTGGTTTTCCTCGATTGGGCACCGTGAGTTTTCGAGCTATTCTGGTAGTGTGCTCGTGAGCCGTTGTATGATAATTTCTTCATCGACGAAGTATTTTGCTCTATATATCAAGTACACTATTTGGCTAATAAAACGAGATCGCTTCCCCAATCTTTCTTGTTGATCTGCCTTTTCTCTCGCACACGCAATTGGCGAGCTATAAAGACGCAATAAATTCGCATAGTTATAAAAACCATGTAAAAGGTCAGCAGATAAAAAAAATCAATTTCGCGCCATATAGTGCAAATGCACGACGTCGCTACCGCTTCCGGTAGTGACGTCATATTATATTTTCTTATTTTTTTGCTTGCTCTTAGTAGTCCCCGCGATACGTAGATGGCGACGGTGGCAACGGGCCGCTAACTACTTGACACATGGGCTTCTATGGAAGTTTCGCTACCAGTTTATGTATACCTTGATTTACAAAACAGGCGGGGGAATGAGTTAGCAAAAAAAAGAAAAAAAAACAGCCCGTGAACGTTACAAACGTAGTCAAAACAAGTTGAACGTAGCCACAACTGCGAGTGCCCTAACCACGTTTGGTTTATCGAGGGCACTCGCATCCATCAGCCTATTTCCCGCATAGTGGTGGAGTGGGAGGGGCATGGGAAAGCATACACTGTGGGTGTTCACGTATGTGTGTCTGTGCGTTGCTACGAGTTCTGCCGCCGCCACGGCTGGCTTCGGTGTGAAATAATAGAAAAAGTCAGAATGTCAGAACACTGTGACCGGCAGTGAGTGCATCCATTTGGATCCCCAATGCAAGTCATTTAGAGACCAACCTAGGTGTAGCAGTTCAAATGAGTTTTGTTTTTCCTCCTCTTTCGTGCGGTAATGTGCCTCGGGAAAACCAGGCGAATAATTTATCAGAGCGCTAACCGTCCTACATGCAAATTCTTGGAGTACTTTGTGGTTCTAATCAGGAAAAGCCCCATCTGCACGCTGCTTTGCTATATTTGTGTTTAATAGCTTGTTTTGGTTGTGTAACAGCAATATGAAATATATTTTATCGAATATTACACAAGATTTATTCTCACCCCCTCCATCAACTTTGTATTGGTGGAAATAAACGTTATTATTATTATTATTATTATTATTATTCCAACGTCCGGGAATAGGCCAGGCATAGAGAGCTCAGACAAATTACGATAAATGCGAAATTCGTCACTATTGAATTTACAACCGTGTGTACATATCTGTCACATCACGGTGTATATATATATATATATATATATATAGTTTCGGCTTCACTCGTTATGCCGTATCTTCGAGTTGTATACAAACTCTCATTTGCATTCGTGGCCCGCATATTTTCGCCATTGCATATTAGGTACTGAAAAGAAGTATACTTGTAATACAAACATAATTTTCTTGTATTCTGTAGAAATGCAAGAAACCGAAAACACCATTATATCAGCTCATAATAACAAAACCATAATGAAGCCCGCTCATTGAATGGTGGTTCCTGCCCGGCACGTTCATTTCAACACATGTGCCGATAAAGAAACCAATGCATTCGGTCATTTCGCTGTACGTATGACTTAAGTATCGCGGATGTCGTTTGTTTTGATAATCGCACGATATCCTCATCTTCACTTACTGAAGAGAGCGCTCGGAAAATTATTCGTATGCCACTGCCCGTAAACAATCATTACGCTACACCTTCATGGTATCCCTCCACATCGACGGTTGTACGAAATATGAACAATCGGGAAATTCAAGCACTCGAGGTATATCTATAACTCGGCAGTTGACACCACGAAAACCATCAAATCGACTGGGGCAAGCACCGCTCTACTAAACAACCTCTCGACGTTGAACATCGCATTAATGTGTACGTGGCTTTTTGGAAAGGCGCTTCATTTAGCGAGGTAATAATGCACATTGCATCATTCTGCTGAGGGCATCGGGTAACCTAAAAATACAAACACTAAAAAATCCGGCAGATCCCACGCACTGTGGGAATCGATGTAATGCGAAGCAGCCAGCAAAGAGCTGCATATATCGCCTTCTGTGTATTTGAGCCAAATGAAATCATTCATGCCATGGCATCTAGTCCACCATATATCGCATGTTTGCCATGCACGCATGTATGCACAATCTGGTGTATACCATGCCTATGAAACGTGTATTCTAGTATATACAATGCAGGACCTGTCCTTCATGTTCATCACGCACTCGTGTCATGCCATACCAATTTTGGTATATATCCAGTGAACAAAACCGCCGGAAGCGCACCATGACAGTGCCATGTAAATCATACCAAACATGACATGCATAACATGATTCGCATGTTAACCACTGTCATATATGTTCGTCATGCAGTCACATCGCGCAGTACCAATTTTGGTGTATATCAAACGAGCGAAACGGCCACGAGTGCGCCATGAGCAAGACATGTAAATCATGGCGTACATGTCATACATGTCATTATTTTCTTGTTACCACCTATCATTTACGTTCGTCATACAGGCACATCGCGCAGTACCAATTTTGGTGTATATCAAACGGGCGAAACGGCCGCGAATGAACCATGAGCGTGGCATGTAAATCATGTCGTACATGACTTGCATGTCATGATTTTCTTGTTACCACCTATCATTTACGTTCGTCATACAGTCGCATCGCGCGATACCAATTTTGGTGTACATCAATCAAGCGAAACGGCCGCGAATGCACCATGAGTGTGGCATGTAAATCATGACATACATGGCATGTATGTCATGGTTTTCACGTTACCACCTGTTATTCATGTTCTTTATACAGTCACATCGCAAACACCAATTTTGGTGTATATCAATTTAGCGGAACGGCCGCGAGTGCGCCATGAGCGTGGCATGCAAACAATGTCGTACATGACATGCATGTCATGATTTTCATGTCATCACGTGTCAGTTATGTTCGTCACACAGAAATGTCTCGCCATACCAGTTTTCGTATATATCCATTCATTTAAACGGCCGCGAGCGCCCCAAGACCGTGCCATGTAAATCATGCTGCACATGACATGCGTGTCATGATTTGCACGTTACGACTTGTCATTATGTTTGTCATGATCTATTGTCACGTCATACCACTTTTGGTATATATGAAATTAAGGGACAACCGCGAGAGCCCCATGGCCGTGGAATGTAAATCATGCTGTTCATGACATGCATGTCATGATTTTCATGTTATGACCTGTCATTTATGTTCATAATAAGGTCGTGTTATGCCACACCAGTTTTGGTACACATCCAATTAACGAGACGGCCAGGAGAGCACAAAGTCCTAGGCGGCTAGATAGATAGATAGATAGATAGATAGATAGATAGATAGATAGATAGATAGATAGATAGATAGATAGATAGATAGATAGATAGATAGATAGATAGATAGATAGATAGATAGATAGATACATAGGCTCAAAGTCGCAGAATTTCGCTAAGAAATGCTTCGCATTTAAAATGCGTGAGCTCACCTTCAGGCAGTCGAATAACGGCAGGACAATGAAAGCTAGCTGCAACATGGGACAGGAGATTTTTCGAGCGTCTTTACTCAAGGGACGCTGGAGAAAAGGTTATTGAAACCATGTTAATGTATTAGGCTAATATATTACGGTAATATATTAAAAAAAGGCGCTCCTAACACGACAGAACGCTTGGCACGGTATGTTTGAAAAACAGAAAATTCAAAGACGGGCACCGACATCGCTTTGAAATCGCCGCAGCACCGTTCTGCGACATCGTTTATTGTCACTGCCTAATGAAATGCATGTAATTATTTTTAGCTGCGAAGCTCTTTAAGCCAGAGGTTAGGCCGTTTGCTGTGCGCTCGAAAACTCCGTCGAACATTGACGTCACACGCGTGGCCTAGCAATGCGCTAGGGGAAAGAAATGAGGAGGAGAGGAGAAGTGTAAAGGAGGAGGAAAAGAAGTAAGTACGACGAAGTAAGATTCTTTGGCGAGGCGGGAATAGAACCCGGATACCCACTGTCCGAAGGCAAGGGTCTTCAGCACTCAGCTATCCAAGCACCCTAGCAGAACGACCATTTATGGGAACCATGCGAGTGCGTTGCTATGAGGCAAGAGAACTTGAAAATGATATAGAGAAAGAGAAAGAGAGAGAAATAAAATAGAGAAAGAGAGAGCTTAAACATGGCTTTCGAGGGCTCTACTTGGTTTTCCCAGGTTGAACTGCCCCTTCCTATGCTCATATGACTATATCTAGGCTTAACTGGCTATCTCAAGGCTATACATGGCTGGTATGCTAAGGAAGGCCGCACAGCTCCGCTCTTCCTTCAGGCTTGGCACCAGCAGTGTGAATCTGCCCTAACCTTTTTTTGCGCAAACAAAATTAACTACATTGTATTATTGCGTAGTTGTAACGTATGTAGAAAAAGCAGCTCCGAGAAGTTAGCAAGCTTCAAGGATAGCTACTGCACTTCGATAACATAAATATAACAAAGGAAATTGAAAGTCGTTGGACTCTGCACTGAGATTCATATTGGTGGCGTCAATTATGCGCAAACTAGCAAGAAAACGGGTTTATTGGTCTCGGTTTCTATTGTGCTAATGAGCAGTATTCTGCGCTGTAGCATTCAATATCTTGCCACGATAGCAATAAAACACACCATTTTATAACGAAAGCTGTTGTGCGACCACAACAACGGCCGTTTTTGGCGCCGTAGTTGTCCGCCACCGCCGCCGATGTCCGTAACCGCTATCGCGCGAAAACGAAAACAAACGAAATAAGAAAAGATTTCGAGAATGGAACGGGGTGCGAACCTGGTCCCCCTGCGTGGGTGCCCAGTATTCTGCCACAGAGCCATGCCAGTGCTTGAAACTCCTTTCCAAAAAGATCTTATGCAGGTTTTATGTCGGGAAGGAACCACATTGGCATATGTAATATAGCGTGGTAGAAGAGTAAAAAAATTCGGCAGATCCCACGTACCATGGGAGTCGATGTTATGCGAAGCATGCGGCGGGGAGGTGACTGTGGCGTAATTTTTGTCGCTGGGCGAAACGTTACAAAATGACGCTATAGATTTGTATAAATTTTATACGCACACATATAGGTTGAAGAGCCGCATATGTGTTATATAAGTAGTTGTTTACAGTTGGGTAACGCTGCCAATGGCAACGTGGGTATTGTACCAACACCAGAAGCAGTAAGCTGATATGTTGTGCTTATACTTGTCCTTTATGATGGAGAACGCACGGACGTTTCACGAGCCCGTGTGCATTTGCGGAAGAAGTTCTTGACATTTCTTGAGCAAGGTCACCATCCCCGTGATCAGGAAGCACAGCAGCTGGTCATGACTGCGTATCAGATCAGGTCATGATCGCGGTGACGAGGGGTCCACGTGTAGTGAAGTATGAGGTGTAGTACAGCTGTTGTAAATCGTGGATGCCTCGGTCATTTCGTCGAGAAATCATCTGTCGATGGAGCCGGCGAAATGCCTGAGTCTGAAGTCACCCTTTGCGTTGGTGAGGTATAGGCCGTCGAGGCTGGTAGGCCTGGATAGTGCCCCATAGACCAACATCAGTGGATGACGCTTGTCTTATTCGTAGAGAACCTGTGCGTATGTGGCCTACGTAGCCTTGTCTACAAAGCGGCTGTCGATCAATCTGGCAACATCCTCGGTCAGCATGAGGCCATCGCCCAGCCTCGTAAGAAATGAAGAGGACACTGCGTCGTTCTGGCGGACTAAGAGCACTTTACCGTGCAATGATGTGAATATCGTACGTAACTTTCGTGAATGTATTCCTCCGGGATCGAGCAATGCTTCAATATAGCTTCTGAATCATAGGAATACAAATGTAATGTTTATTACACTGTTATAAAAGCGGAGCCAGCACTCGAACCATTGCCGTTAATTTGATATGACACCTGTATCGTAGGAGTATACCCATCGCAAAAGTATCATGTATTGTTTATGGCTTTCTTGTAAAATTAGAAGCAAACACCACAACCACAATTCACGTTGCACCGACATTTCGACTGCATAGGCTGTTTTGCCAAACCAGTTTATAGACCTGGCGTGGCTCTGTGGTAGAATACCTGATTCCCACGCAGAATACTTGGGGTTCGATTCCTGCTGGGATCCTAATTTTCATTCTTTCCATTCGTCGTGTCATCGCCGCCGATGTCGGCTTTTCTTAACGCTCTCGCATTTAATGTCTGTTCTCGCCGTTCCTGGGCAGATATAAACTGTCTATCACTTGTGGAGCATAGCCGTGCACCGCGGCCCATGGTAAACGGGTATGTGCCATACGTGTCTGGAGGAAAGGGTTTGACGACGTACGCGAAATGATTTTAACATTATTCATGTCAAGACCCGACAGTCATATTCGTCAAATCTTCTTACCCTCCTATGCTAATTTTGGTGTACACCAAGTTAAGGAGGCCATCATGAGAGCCCCCAGACGTAGGCGGCTAGATAGATAGATAGATAGATACGTAGAGAGAAACGCTCAAAGTGCCAAAGGTTCGCTAAGAAATGCTTCGCATTTAATAACAATCAGGCGTCAAATGACGCAAATTCTGTAGGCATGTGTCACACAATGCGAATTGCGCAACGATTGGGCTGTTGAATACTTCCAACCCATTACAAAGGGCTGTGCCATAATTCATCACAGCGTCAACACGGGATCAACACAGCATCAACAAAGTGTACATAATAATGCCTTAGAGATGTTTAGCGGGTGCCAGGTTTTTCCGAAGAATGACGAAAAATGGCATAGTGGCTGCTTGCTTACATCACAAAAATTATGATCATTTATAGCGTAGTGGGTTTCTCGCGAGTGCAGTTGTATTGGTTGACAAGGAAGCCTATAAGGCCCCCATGATCCATTTCCTCGGTGTTTCAATAATGTTCTTTCCCTCTTTTTCTTCATTACTCACCTTAACGTATGTTATATAGCGTGGTGGGAGAGTGAATTAGCGACCGCGCGTCACACAGTGCGAATTATATAACTAGTCGGTAGTTTAAAGGGAACTGAAAAGGTTTTGACGATTTTGTACAAACGCATTGCGCCGGTAGAGCAAGTCCTAAGGATCATTTACAGACCGACTTAAGCTCTGCGTAAACTGTGTAATTTATTACAAGGCTTTAAACCTGCGAATCGCCGCCTATCACAGCGGATCAGCCAAACGCGTATTCAAACCACTCCCTTCCAGAGCGCGTCGTATTGGAAGCACGACGTCACGCAGGCGGCTGATCTGATTGCATCCACAGTCCACGTCATAGGCAATTTTCTTACATAACTGCGAACAAATATTGTTCTTAATCTTTGAAACTTTTTAACACGAGAGTGTTTTATGCCGGGGTCCATCAAGCACTTCTGTTACCAGATATGACGTTCATAAAATGGACGCCAACGGGTGGGAAAGAAAAAAACGTTACGCCATCTCCCGCTAAAAGGGACCATGAGGCGATGCGAAGCCGGAGCACTTGCAAGATCGCGTTCCGTTGGCGTTCGCGCGCATGCTACCGACCTCGCGTCGTGGAACGCGAAGAGGAACACTACGCGCGCCGTGTCTTCCCTCTAGTCTGGCCTTTAATTCTCACAGTGCGTGCGGGGAACGCGGTCGACAGGCGCGCGAGAGAGAGGCAGCGTAGGATATGAGAGTGAGTGAAGGGGTCACGCATGCGCTGGCCCTCATAGCGGCGCTGCGCAGGAGAGATTTTCGGCATGTCGAGCCCGCATTTCAGAGGAGCCAACGGAGGCAAGCGCTGGACTGAACGCGCGCAGCGCTCTACCACTTGAAGGAGATGAAACTAGAGAAGGAGTGGACATAGTAACGCGCAGCTGTTTGAGTGAGGGAAGGAGGAGAGTAGCGCATGCGTAGTGTGAGTGCGGACTTCTACGCCGCATGCGGATTACCACGCCGCGTGACACACCCCAAGAGATACTTCGCATCTAAAAACCAAGAAAAAGATCCACCACTGGGAATCCAACCCACGATGTTGCGGGGGCGACGGTGAGTGCCCGATGCTAAACGAACTAAGCTACCTGGTAGATGCTGGACACAGCACGAGCGCGCCTTTATCTTTCACACATTCTCTCTCGCACGGTGCTCTCCGCTGGCGGTGTAGGTAGGCGGGGCGGAGCGTGGGTGGTGCCGCCGTCTGTGAGAGCTGAAAACATGTAATGCGTCACGATCGACATCTACTAGCGCTTACTCCGAGATTGCGCGCGATATCGGAGGTCATGGTTAAAGCGTCTCGATACCAGCGAGGCACACTTCTTGACCGTGCTGGCGTCGCTGAGGCACTCTAGACGCAGTTACGTTCCTTGCCTTTCGCTTCGTGTCAGCGTGCGCCGGTTCATCGGCTAGTGCAGCTTCCACATGCACCAACGGGATTTATCCGCCGCTGACTACTTCGACTGCGAAACCACCGACTAATAAAAGTGCTGCAATCCGCGTTGCAGAAAGGACACGATTTCGACAGGCGAATGTCGTGCCTTGGTGGAGCGAGACAGAGTCCAGCGGGACGCACGTGTTTGCGGCTCAAGCTAAAACCTCTAGAAACTAGGCGTCAACATAGGTGCATCCACGCCAATCGGTGCTATAGTTGCCAACCACGAATAGACATTGTACAAGCTGTCATATACCACTACACGATAAGCACTACTTCTGTGTAAGCACGTTTCACTTTCGTGTTATACCGATTTCTATGACGGAGGGATCAGCCATGTTTTTTTATAATTTGTTTTGGTTAAAAACCAGTCACTAATAAAGCCAACAAACTCGTAATTAAGAACTAGTCTTCAGGACTTCCGGCGCACAGCGAGCGTAGACTGCATGTGATGCCTATATGTGTGATACCATGCGCTCCACGTTGACGTGAGCTGCGCGACCAGTGTGCATCGCGAGGTTTTTGTCTGACATCATGAAGTGCCCTTGCTGCGTTGTGGGCTGCAAGTCCAGCGATTGGCGCCAAGTGAACATATGACACCGTATGCCTTTGGGAGGCAGCAGGCGCGACGAGTGGCTGCAGCGCATCGGACTCTGTATCGGATCGACGGCAGGAAATACGCGTTTGCGGCCGCTACATTAAGCGGGGAACAGACGGTCCGATTTTCCATGCGATCCGACGGCCGACGCGGTGGTGGGGGAGAGGGAATGGTGGCTGTACGATGCTATGAAAGGTCACCATTCCGGTTTCCCGTCCGCCGTATCGGACGTCGAATCGCATGAAAAATCGTACCGTCTGTCTCGCCCTTTAAGCCGGAAGACTACGAGCTCAATTCCGCATTTATGCAGCGATTTGGCCTCGGTCTGAAGAGGTATTGCCTCAAAGCCGACGCATTGCCGTCTTTGTTCCTACCCGGTGGAAAGTTAAGTTCACAGTCGATCCAGATCGTGTGCTGTGGAGTGCATAGTGCGCGGTTCGCACGAGGGCACTCACAAAATTCCACATTATGTCGTTAATAACAACTATAACGACTCCGTCTCATCCATTTCTTGTGGCCAGTTTCGCAATAATTATATATATATATATATAGATATATATATATATATATATATATATATATATATATATATATATATATATATATATATATATATATATATATATATATATATATATATATATATATATATGCAGAATGCCCCTCGCCGCTTTGCGATTTCCAGCACTGATTAAAAAATGACAGGGCGCACGTGAACTGAAAACAATGCATTTGAAACCTCTGCATAAGTATGTACGTCGTAGGTCCAGCTGGAAATTTCTGGTTCAAGTGTGCGGTATGCGGTGCCGTATATATTGAGCTCAAATAAAACCCCGCAGTAGTGCAACTCGTGTGCGACGACGTTGATATAATACAGCGCGGCGAGTCTGGTGGTGGCGGATCAGGCGGATCACTGCTGCCGCCCTCAGCACGAAGCGCCGGATCGCGAAGTGGCTTGTCACTGTATGGGTCGAAACCCATTTCTCGGCTCATTCGGCGCAACCGCTCTTCGAGGCCGGGGTCCATTCTGAGCAACTATCTGAACTGCTGTGAAACAAAACACGCTGCTGGGATGGCGCTCGCAGGCGACGGACGATCAGCCGAGCCAGCGACCCAGCGCCTGACCCACCGGTGGCTACTTTGCTGGCTTCGACTTACCGGAAGTAAACAACGCGACGGCACGCATGCGTTTTCGCACGTCACATCGTGACGCAGAGCCTCTTGAAGCGGAGCTTAGCCCCGAGAGCTCCAAGGAAAAGTTGAGGGTGAAAGGCGGAGTGGAAGAGGAGGGAAGCTATATATTATACGTAGCTCCCTTTATAAAGGGTGTTTCGACTGGATTATGGAGCCAATGATTTGCTCCAGTAATCGTCTTAGCAAAAACGGAATACCAAATAGCCGTTTCAGGGACCATATAAACCTTCCAACCTATTACAAGGGGCTCAGCCATGATTCTTCATCGTCATCGGCCGTCGCATCAACAAAGTACACATAATGCCTTACAGATGTGTAGCTGATACCTCGCTTCTCCGCAGAATGAAGAATAATGGCGTAGTGGGTGCTTCCTAACTTCAAAAAAATATTATTTATGAAGTAGTGGGTACCTTGCTAGTGTACTTGTATTAGTAGCCCCAAGAGAGTTTACAACCGGCTCTAGAAATGCCACCTTTCCAGCCTTTCGCTGTGACTGTGCTGCGCTTTCCGCGCAGGCCTGACGTTTTCTCAAATAAGCATTATTATTTTAAGGATGTTTTGCGTGTCCCTCGTTAGTATATTCTTAAATATGACCTCATACGACACAAAAAGTTAATGTATTTTTATCCAATACGAGCTACGCTCCAAGTGGGAGTTACATGCAAGCATTCGAGTTTCTTTGGAAAGAGTTGTGCTCCGCTCTGCCGCAAACAGAAAATGCGGGGGCAGTGCCACAACACGCTGAAGCGAAAAAGAGGGAAACAAATATACTGAAGCGAGTAAAACGCTGCCGCTGAAAGTACTGAACTTAAATCTCCACCCGAACAATGTTCAGTATTGATCGACAGAACGAAGCATACTTGATCGTTATGGCTGCATTAGAGGAACTTTTGTGCAGCGAAACAGCCGATACCTCTCGAGCAAAAAAGCCATTGTCAGGGTAGTAATTTGTGTCGGTAGGCAATAAAATAAGACAACATTCAAACGAAAATTACAGCAGGGAAATATATGACACGGCTGCAGGGGACCTAACCGTCTATGTGTCCGCTCTATGTATACTGACTCTGGTGCTTTGCTACATGCACTGAAAATTCAATATGTTGTGCGTTTTTAAAAAGATTCCCATCAATAGTTGAGATTCTCTCTCTATCCCGCTCTATAGAAAGAATCGTTCTACTTGAGAGAACAAGCGTCGTATACGATCCACAATTGTTGCTTTTTTTTAGTATTATGAATACCTGTCCAAGACAGCGTGGACCGCAGGGTTACATGTTTTCAACAACATTACTCAGAAGTTTTCGACTTACTTCGTTCAACTGCTTCTATACAAACCGACAATTTTATGGATACAACGCGCAGAACGACAGAAACTTGAGATGGTTGATGGACATTCATCAATAAGAAGGCATACGCTGTACAAACACGAACACATGAGTTGAGAACCAGAAGCGCAACCTCGCGAACAAGATACTGCGTAAAGATTACAATAACGAACATAATTAGCAAAAAAAAAATGGAACGCATCTCCATGAAGTGAATGATGACGAGAGGGTGAGGCTAGGTCCCAAGTTCCATTGTGTCTACGTCGTAGCCCCCGAACTTGTATAAAAGGTTTGTGCTTGTAGATGTTTTATGTTGATCTGTCACAATTATGATTGATAGTACTGTTCAACCTTGTTTTGTATCTCACATATGTTACCCGAGCGTTGCCCCATATAATGTAAATTGAGGGATATAAAGTGACATAAAGGATCGACGACAAAGCTCGGTCCTAAGGTCCGTATTATGTACGTTGAATTCGCCGACTAGTATAAAGGGTTTGTGCTTGTAGGTGTTTTATATTGTTTCGTCACAATTATGATTGCTGTTCGTCTATTGTAAACACTTTTTTGTTCACATACACACTTATGTTTTGACTATAGGAACGGTTTTCTAACCACCACGACAGCGGATAGTGAGCGTCGACGACAAAGCTAGGTCCAAAGGTCCATAAAGTCTATGTTGAAATCGCCGACTAATATAAAGGGTTTGCGCTTCTAGGTGTTTTATATTGCTCTGCCACAATTATGATTCGTATTAGTCTATTATTAATCATATTTAGGGGATTTTACACGATGCCGTGCCGTGAGCACGGACACCACACAAGGGACAAGCCTAGCCCCTAAGTGCTTCGCCCCTTAGATGTGGAGGCTCGAGCATTTCTGAGAGTGATACCTTTCTAATTATACATGTTAGTGAAAACTGTGAGATAAACAGTTGTGAATTGATGGGCTACCTGTAATGCCGCTAATGTTGTGTGGAAGAGACGCCATGTAGAAACATAACAGTATAATATGTGGTGTCAGTATAGTACGTGGCGCTCAGTGCGCTTAGGAGGAGCAGTACCTAATTACCGCTTATAGTGTTCCAGCCGTATTTAAACTCCGTGTACATAGGAGTGACAAAGCGATTTTTAATGTACCGAAAATACGCAGTTTTTAATATCTATGAACATGTCAAAAGTGCAAAGTATTAACGTGATAGCTGGGATTACGTGCATTGTTGCACTAAATAAGAAACGAACTAAAGTATCAGGGGCGTAGCCAGAAATTTTTTTCGGGGTGTTTCAGCCATACTTATGTATGTTCGTGCGTGCGTTTGTATGTGTGCGCGTATATATACGCAAGCAATACTGAAAAATTTCGGGGGCGGGGGGGGGTTGAACCCCCCAACCCCCCCTCGGCTACGCCCCTGTAAAATATAGAAACTTAAAACAATGGCATATGTTTTGCTGCACATATATTTTGTTGCAAAGCTACGGCAGATCCTGGGCAACTGGATCTGCAAAATGATTGATGTTTACGTTGACGAGTAAAACAACCTCAGTCGTATGAACGGGCTATTTTCTTGTATACTCGCGCCATGGCTCTTCGCTTTACCAAAAACAATGTCGTTAATGCGCTTTAACGTTCCCCTCTTCTACCGCAGGAAGAAGATCGTGCAGTTCTCAGGTCATTTAGTGTAACTCTAGCTATTCGCGCTTCTTTTTATTGGTCGTGCCGGCATCTCTGGTTTCTCCCAACGTTCCCGTTTTAACAATTTTTTTTTGCTTTAGAGAAAGCTAAATGAGGCGAGATAAAAATTGCGCTAAAACTTAACAAGACTAGAAAGAAAAAAAGAAAAGTGGCATGGCCTGTTCACGCTGAAATGAATAGGAAGCGGAAAACCCTGCAGTTAGCAGAGTGGGCGGCGCAAAAAAATATCGCTCGTGGTAGGCAGCGTGTCGATTAATCACTGCGGCACGACGCTGACTGTGAGGTACAGTGGCAGTTTTAGCAGCCGTGCTGCGGTTGATTTTTCCGCTCATGGCTTTTACTTCTACACATAGAGGCGGCAGGCTTAAACGCT
Organism: Rhipicephalus sanguineus; assembly: GCF_013339695.2. Lineage (NCBI taxonomy): Eukaryota > Metazoa > Arthropoda > Arachnida > Ixodida > Ixodidae > Rhipicephalus > Rhipicephalus sanguineus. The sequence goes on from NC_051178.1 coordinate 96,400,400, forward strand.
GTTCGGAAACGCCGCTAGGTATCGCTCCAACATAAAACGTTGGAAGGAGAGAGAGAGAGAGAGAAATAACTTTATTTATAAAGTCCAGCGAACTTGACTTAGGGTAGGCAATCAGAATTTTTATTTTGCTGAATGCTCTTCGCACTCAGTTAGCTTAGCGTTCGGACATTTACACACACGATGCGTCATTTGGAGAATGCTGTTGAGGCTCCAAATATTCGAGAAGGTACGGAGAGTCACAGACTGTGAGGCTAACCAATGAATTATAACACCCTGGTCGGGTTGTTTGCACGTTAATAGCCTCATTGCATCCACTCGTTAAAAAACTTTTTTAGCACTTACGCCATGCATCGCAGGGCGTATACAACTGCTCGCTAGCACATGCATCGTTGGTAAGGAAAAGGCTAGAATGCGCTTTTGAACAGCTTGAAAACAATGCAATAAAAAAAAAGTACACGTACGAGGGAAGATTGAAGGCCATAGACTGAAGTACTCGTCACTAATTTTTTATTCGATGCTACATGCACACTGACAGCCTATTACCAATAAGTCACTCCACTTACCAAGGGCGTCAAGACGCCACTCTTTTGAATAATAAAAAATAGCAAAAATAACGATAAAAATTTCCGCGACTGCCACGTCAAAATGTAACTCAGCCAAACGTGGGTGAGGTGCATTTCGAGCACTTCTATTCTCCTTTACATTTTTCGTAAAGTATTTAGAACAATTGAAACTTCTACCTGGTACGCTTTAAAAGAACCAACACCCAAGTTTTTCTTTAGGAAACGGACTACTTATGACGAGAAAATGACAAAAGTATGAAGCTATAGATAACAAGCTTGCGCATTGGAGTGGAATGACCCCAGCACATTTCTGCATTGAACTGTCCTTTCCACAATCTGTTTTCCTTAAGACCACGTCATATTCTATCGTCCTAGGAACTACGTCCATACGTTCTGGGTTTGGTCTATGTGCTAGCGAAACCATCCATCAAGATTCGACAGACATCACAAATGAGATGAACTTCACAAAGCATTGCCGTGGACGGTGCGCAGTCATGAAGATACAAACGATGTTCGAGTTACACAAGGCAGGTTTAAGAGTACGACTGAAAAAAACGGACGCTTTCAGAACAAACAAGCGAACTCAGAAAGAGATAGTTGAGCTTGTGGTCTCAGCAAGGTGTTGCAGAACAATTGAGTCTATTTTTTATACAGACAATATGATTACTGGGTACGCTGCTTCACAGTTTTCCGTCATCAATAACATCTGCTGCAGAAAAAGTTGGCCGTGTTAGCGAGCTTCAGAAAGTCAAACACGTCATAAGGCCCATTCAAACTGTCGTGCCGTTCACTCCGAGAAACGTGAAACGTAGTGACAGCGTGCCTGTGCTCCATCATATCAACGCGCCTGCTGCATACTGCGCGCATTGCGAGACGCTGCTCAGGAAAGACCAGGCTGCGCCATCAGACGGGAGAAAACAATAACCCACAGTGTGTGCCCTTCGACCCAAACAAGCCAGCTGAACGAGGTGGCCAGCCGGATTGTAGGCGCGCCATGAGTTCGCGCGCACGTGAAGGCCGAGTTTGCAAAGAAAGCCTCCCGATAAGGCTAGGAATAATAGATCGAGCGAGTTCCGCTATTCGCCGTCCCTCATTCCTTTTTTCTACTTCTTCTTCTCTTCCCTTCTCGGGCTTCATTCACCGCCGCTACTCATCACGCGAGAGAAGAACGCACCACACACGCGGCACGC
>NC_051178.1:96402252-96458894 GCF_013339695.2 Rhipicephalus sanguineus
GCGTTACCCACTGTAAACAACTACTTATATAACACATATGCGGCTCTTCAACCTATATGTGTGCGTATAAAATTTATACAAATCTATAGCGTCATTTTGTAACGTTTCGCCCAGCGACAAAATTACGCCACAGTCACCTCCCCGCCGCATGCTTCGCATAACATCGACTCCCTGGTCGTGGGATCTGCCGAATTTTTTTACTCTTCTACCACGCTATATTACATATCCCAATGTGGTTCCTTCCCGACATAAACCTGCGTAAGGTCTTTTTGAAAGGAGTTTCAAGCACCGGCATGGCTCTGTGGCAGAATCTGGGCACCACGCAGGGAGACCATGGTTCGCACCCCGTTCCATCTCGAAATCGTTTCTTATTTCGTTGTTTTCGTTTTCGCGCGATAGCGTTACGGACATCGGCGGCGGTGGCGGACAACTACGGCGCCAAAAACGCCGTTGTTGTGTCGCACAACAGCTTTCGTTATAAAATGGTGTGTTTTATTGCTAATCGTGGCAATATATGGAACGCTACGCGAAGAATACTGCTCATTGCACAATAGAAACCAGACCAATAAACCCGTTTTCTTGCTAGTTTTGCGCATAATTGACGTCACCAATATGAATCTCAGTGCAGAGTCCAACGACTTTCAATTTTCTTTGTTATATTTATGTTATCGAAGTGCGTAGCTATCCTTGAAGCTTGCTAACTTCTCGGAGCTGCTTTTTTCTACATACGTTGCAACTACGCAATAATGCAATGTAGTTAATTTTGTTTGCGCAAAAAAAGTTTAGGGCAGATTAACACTGCTGGTGCCAAGCCTGAAGGAAGAGCGGAGCTGTGCGGCCTTCCTTAGCATGCCAGCCATGTATAGCTTTGAGATAGCCAGTTAAGCCTAGATATAGTCATATGAGCACAGGAAGGGGCAGTTCAACCTGGGAAAACCAAGTAGAGCCCTCGAAAGCCATGTTTAGGCTCTCTCTTTCTCTATTTTATTTCTCTCTCTTTCTCTTTCTTTCTCTTTCTCTCTATCATTTTCAAGTTCTCTTGCCTCATAGCAACGCACTCGCATGGTTCCCATAAATGGTCGTTCTGCTAGGGTGCTTGGATAGCTGAGTGCTGAAGACCCTTGCCTTCGGACGTGGGTATCCGGGTTCTATTCCCAGCCTCGCCAAAGAATCTTACTTCGTGTACTTACTTCTTTTCCTCCTCCTTTACACTTCTCCTCTCCTCCTCATTTCTTTCCCCTAGCGCATTGCTAGCCACGCGTGTGACGTCAATGTTCGACGGAGTTTTTCGAGCGCACAGCAAACGGCCTAACCTCTGGCTTAAAGAGCTTCGCAGCTAAAAATAATTACATGCATTTCATTAGGCAGTGACAATAAACGATGTCGCAGAACGGTGCTGCGGCGATTTCAAAGCGATGTCGGTGCCCGTCTTTGAATTTCTGTTTTTCAAACATACCGTGCCAAGCGTTCTGTCGTGTTAGGAGCGCCTTTTTTTAATATATTACCGTAATATATTAGCTTAATACATTAACATGGTTTCAATAACCTTTTCTCCAGCGTCCCTTGAGTAAAGACGCTCGAAAAATCTCCTGCCCCATGTGAAGCTAGCTTTCATTGTCCGGCCGTTATCGATTGCCTGAAGGTGACGCTCACGCATTTTAAATGCGAAGCATTTCTTAGCGAACTTCTGCGACTTTGAGCCTATCTATCTATCTATCTATCTATCTATCTATCCTATCTATCTATCTCTATCTATCTATCTATCTATCTATCTATCTATCTATCTATCTATCTATCTATCTATCTAGGCCGCCTAGGACTTTGTGCTCTCCTGACTGTCTCGTTAATCGGATGTATACCAAAACTGGTGTGGCATAACATGACCTTATTATGAACATAAATGACAGGTCATAACATGAAATTCATGACATGCATGTCATGAACAGCATGATTTACATTCCACGGCCTTGGGGCTCTCGCGGTTGTCCCTTAATTTCATATATACCAAATTGGTATGACGTGACAATATTCATGACCAACATAATGACAAGTCGTAACGTGCAAATCATGACACGCATGTCATGTGCAGCATGATTTAAATGGCATGGTCTTGGGGCGCTCGCGGCCGTTTAAATTAATGGATATATACGAAAACTGGTATGACGAGACATTTCTGTATGACGAACATAACTGACACGTGATAACATGAAATCATGACATGCATGTCAGTACGACATTGTTTGCATGCCACGCTCATGGCGCACTCGCGGGCCGTTTCGCTAAATTGATATACACCAAAATTGGTGGTTTGCGATGTGACTGTATTAAAGAACATGAATAACAGGTGGTAACGTGAAAACCCATGACATACATGCCATGTATGTCATGATTTACATGCCACACTCATGGTGCATTCGCGGCCGTTTCGCTTGATTGATGTACACCAAAATTGGTATCGCGCGATGCGACTGTATGACGAACGTAAATGATAGGTGGTAACAAGAAAAATCATGACATGCAAGTCATGTACGACATTATTTACATGCCATGCTCATGGTTCATTCGCGGCCGTTTCGCCGTTTGATATACACCAAAATTGGTACTGCGGCGATGTGACTGTATGACAACGTAAAGGATAGGTGTAAAAGAAATAATGACATGGAATGACACGTACGCCATGATTTACATGTCTTGCTCATGGGCGCACATCGTGGCCGTTTCGCTCGTTTGATATACACCAAAAGTTGGTACTGCGCGATGTGACTGCATGACGAACATATATGACAGTGGTTAACATGCGAATCATGTTATGCATGTCATGTTCGGTATGATTTACATGGCACTGTCATGGTGCGCTTCCGGCGGTTTTGTTCACTGATATATACCAAAATTGTATGGCATGACACGAGTGCGTGATGAACGTGAAGGACAGGTCCTGCATTGTATATACTAGAATACACGTTTCATAGGCATGGTATGCACCGATTGTGCATACATGCGTGCATGGCAAACATGCGATATATGGTGGACTAGTGCCATGGCCATGAATGATTTCATTTGGCTCAAATACACACAGGCGATATATGCAGCTCTTTTGCTGGCTGCTTCGATTACATCGATTCCCACAGTGCGTGGGATCTGCCGGATTTTTAGTGTTTGTATTTTTAGGTTACCGATGCCCTCAGCAGAATGATGCAATGTGCTATTACCTCGCTAAATGAGCGCCTTTCCAAAAGCCACGTACACATTAATCGATGTTCAACGTCGAGAGGTTGTTTAGTAGAGCGGCGCTTGCCCCAGTCGATTTGATGGTTTTCGTGGGGTCAACTGCCGAGTTATAGAATATACCTCGAGTCTTGAATTTCCCGAGTGTTCATATTTCGTACAACCGTCGATGTCGAGGGATACCTTGAAGGTGTAGCGTAATGATTTTACGGGCAGTGGCATACGAATAATTTCCGAGCGCATCTCTTCAGTATGTGCAGATTGAGGATATCGTGCGATTATCAAAACAAACGACATCCGCGATACTTAAATCATACATACAGCGAAATGACCGAATACATTGGTTTCTTTATCGGAACATGTGTTGAAATGAACGTGCCGGGCAGGAACCACCATTCAATGAGCGGGCTTCATTATGGTTTTGTTATGAGCTGATATAATGGTGTTTTCGGTTTCTTGCATTTCTAGAAGAATACAAGAAAATTATGTTTGTATTACAAGTATACTTCTTTTCAGTACCTAATATGCAATGGCGAAAATATGCGGGCCACGAATGCAAATGAGAGTTTGTATACAACTCGAAGATACGGCATCACGAGTGAAGCCGAAATTATATATATATATTATATATATATATATAAATATATATATATATATATATATATATATATATATATATATATATTATATATATATATTATATATATATATATATATAATATATATATATAACCGTGATGTGACAGATATGTACACACGGTTGTAAATTCAATAGTGACGAATTTCGCATTTATCGTAATTTGTCTGAGCTCTCTATGCCTGGCCTATTCCCGGACGTTGGAATAATAATAATAAATAATAATAATAACGTTTATTCCCCAATACAAAGTTGATGGAGGGGGTGAGAATAAATCTTGTGTAATATTCGATAAAATATATTTCATATTGCTGTTACACAACCAAAACAAGCTATTAACACAAATATAGCAAAGCAGCGTGCAGATGGCGCTTTTCCTGATTAGAACCACAAAGTACTCCAAGAATTTGCATGTAGGACGGTAAGTGTTCTGATAAATTATTCGCCTGGTTTTCCCGAGGCACATTACCGCACGAAAGAGGAGGAAAAACAAAACTCATTTGAACTGCTACACCCAGGTGGGCCTCTAAATGACTTGCACTGGGGATCCAAATGGATGCACTCACTGCCGGTCACAGTGTTCTGACATTCTGACTTTTTCTCTTATTTCACACCGAAGCCAGCCGTGGCGGCGGCAGAACTCGTAGCAACGCACAGACACACATACGTGAACACCCACAGTGTATGCTTTCCCTGCCCCTCCCACTCCACCACTATGCGGGAAATGGGCTGATGGATGCGAGTGCCCTCGATAAACCAAACGTGGTTAGGGCACTCGTAGTTGTGGCTACGTTCGACTTGTTTTGACCACGTTTGTAACGTTCACGGGCTGTTTTTTTTCTTTTTTTTTTTGCTAACTCATTCCCCCTCCTGTTTTGTAAATCAAGGTATACATAAACTGGTAGCGAAACTTCCATAGAAGCCCATGGTCAAGTAGTTAGCGGCCCGTTGCCACCGTCGCCATCTACGTATCGCGGGGACTACTGAGAGCAAGCAAAAAAATAAGGAAATATAATATGACGTCACTACCGGAAGCGGTAGCGACGTCGTGCATTTGCACTATATGGCGCGAAATTGATTTTTTTTATCTGCTTACCTTTTACATGGTTTTTATAACTATTCGAATTTATTGCGTCTTTATGGCTCGCCAATTGCGTGTGCGAGAGAAAAGGCACATCAACAAGAAAGATTGGGGAAGCGATCTCGTCTTATTATCCAAATAGTGTACTTGATATATAGAGCAAAATACCTTCGTCCGATGAAGAAATTATCATACAACGGCTCACGAGCACACTACCAGAATAGCTCGAAAACTCACGGTGCCCAATCGAGGAAAACCACTGAAGCGTGACAGCAGCCTTGAAAGTATCACTTTGGCAAACTTACAGTACAGCGTTTCTTCGCTTTGCGTGTCCAGTTCACCTCCACGAAAGGCGCCGGCCGTGCGCCAGCGAAAGCAGTGTGCAGTCACAGGAGCGGTTATCAACACTTTCTGAGACCTGGTTCAGATTCCCTGAAGTGGCGCGCGCAGGGTGTCGGAACGAAATGTTTTTCGTTTCGGTTTTAGTTTCGTTCCACCGCAAAAATTTTCTTTCCTTTTCTGTTCCGGAACGAAAAAAAAAATGTTCCGGAACGGTTCGTAGCGGTTTTTATTTGTGTGCAAAAATTTGAAGTTAAAGCAACGATCAAAAACACTGGAATTGACGAATAATTACTTGCGCTTCACTTAAAGTGGGGCAGGGGTAACACAAGTTCCTCCCACATTCTTCAGAAAGAAAATACATGTACCACACCTAATTCGTACCAACCAGTTCTAACTAGTATATTTCAAATCATAGTAATTGTTTCTCAAAAGCGTATTATGAATTTTTTGAGCAGGCTCAATGATTTGTGTCAAGGGAGCGAGCACGATCTCAGAAGTAGCAAGTCATCCAGTGTATTCTCTCATGTGCGAGACCGCTGTTCTGATAAAAGAAACTTTAACGCCGAGAATGCCATCTCCGCGCTGGCCTGCACGACAGGCACACAAAAGCCTACTTGCGTTATTATAAACGTCTCTCGTTGCCACTGTTTTCGTTTTTCGCACAATTTCAACACTACTTTGGAATTCCTGCCTTTGGTACGCGCTAATAGCCTAATACTGTTCCCCGATAAAGGCATTACTACTCACGTTGCATGACCTCGATTGCTCTAGATGGGCAGGTTTTCCCGTGAACCGAAAAACGATAAAAAAATTTTGGTCTTATTCCGGAAAGAAATGATCGATAGAGTTTCGGTCACATTTTTGTTCCGGTTGAATATATCGTTTTCTATTTTTCGTTTGTCGTTTTTGGTTTTTGTTCCGTTCCGACACACTCGTCGCGCCAGTAAACAACACATAAGCAAATGATAACCTACGGAAGATACGCATGACACAATCGCGCATAAGTGAGTGATGCCTCGTTGACCCGACAATGCGCCGAGCTAACTAAATGCAAGGCCACACAGCAGACATCCTGCATGCGCCTCCCCTTCATGGCGCTCGACAAAAAAAAAAAAGGCAGTCAACTATTTTAGCAAAATGTCAGATAAAGCGTCAAGTAAATGAACTACTTTAGTTCGGCTACATGAAATTAAGAGTATAGTCGAAAAAAAAAAATTTGATTCAGTTCTTCGTTTTCGTCGTTTGTCCCTCCTCAACTAGTCGCGATTAATCGTACGGCGCGCGTTGATGCCTATGATAATGCGTTCCGACCCCTTTTTGCTCTAGGTGTCGCGCCCGATTTGGTATCACCTTGTTGCGAACCACGTCTTTCGGGTCTCGTATGACACGCGGCATGAGTAAGCAGAGGCCGGCTTGTTATGAGCCACATGCCGCTCCCCACGGGAGGCCATCTTGCACCATGCGTGCGTGCGCGACCGTATGAAAGTGGGTTTTATACGCCCCCGCCATAGGCGTGCGCCCAGGGGGGAGGGGCAGGGGGGTGACCGCCCCCCCCAGGTCACCTAAGAGGGGGGCGCAATAATCGCCCCATACATTGACCCCTCTAGTCACCTAAGTGGGGGGGGGGCGCAAAATCTGCCTCGTACATTGACTTAGTAGGAGGGGGGTGCTGCGATGAACCTTCACCCCCCTCAACCCCTGATGGGGCACCCTGCGCACGCCTATGGCCCCCACAGTTAACGATGTCGTGAGAGGTGATCTGCCTAATACGCCTCCCAGTGCACCCAATGTCCCTCACCTATCTTCCCGTAGCTACTCTGAACCTTGTCTCGCGTTTCGTCTGTCGGCATAGATCAACAGAAGTGTTGCCGCAGGCATGGCGAGATAAACGTATTCGGTACAGATGAGGGAGAGACGTACCAAGAGATAGAGAAGGTTCCTGAGAGACATCACGGGGGCTGCCGCTCCACTTTAAGTTGTCAGCGAGTAATCCCATCAAAGTATCGGAAGGAAGTAAGCGTCGGAGAGACTGGTAGAGTTTCTGTGGCGGGGGCGACGAAATTCATCCTGAGAGGAGGAGTCTATGGCGCTTCACGGTCTCCATTTTTAATTCTTATCTCTCCCGCCGCACCTTTTGTCGCAAGGTCAGGAGTGACAGCATTCCTCCCTCTTTCATTTCTACAGCGCAACAGCGACTCCCTAATAGGGGGATGGGAGAGAGATAAAGAGAGAAAGTGGCCGCGGTTGCTGTGGCGTACTTGGGTTGCCAAGCAGGTAGCCAGGCGCACGGGGAACTCGAGCGCATCGGCGCTTCTTGGCAATATTTATGGCCGCCAGTGCAACTGACAGCCTCTCCCGCGGCGCGGCGTGCTTCCTGATATAGAGGAAGCGGTGCGGAGAATATACACCATGCCGAGCTAATGGGCAAGAGGACCGGCGTATATACGAGGTTGTGACATTTTGGATCCCAGTTTTTTTTTCTTATTCGTTTGGCTTCTCCTCGCTGAGTTCTTTGTAGACGGTTCTCTATTAGCTACAGGCCTTCATTTAGCTGAGCTACAGAAGTAAAGGAAGCTGGCTGGCTCGCTTCACTTGCACCAAAACTGTTCCTAATGTTGCTGATGGCGGGGACGCCTAGAAATCCTGGCTGGTGGTTTGTACCAGAAACGTCCAAATATTCGGCATCGTCTATGGAGGGATGTTGTAACTTCTCCATCCATTAGTGGTAATACGTGTTTCGAGGAGTCCGCTGCCTGCCCCCCCCCCCCCCCCCGGGCGAGGAAGGATGCCTGGCTGAGTAGCCTCGTTTGCCTCTCGGAGCGTGGAACAAAACACGCGCCCGAAGCTCATTTAGGTCGCCTAGCAGGCTGGCACGTGCCTGCACGTACGTTAACACGCCTTGCACCCCGTAATTGCACCTGCTTCTACATGACATGCGCATACGAATGGACTCGCTATTCAATGGGCAGCGTTGTCCATAGGCTCCGAAGGAAGACAAGGCGCACAATCTTTGCAGAAGGCGACGTTTTGTTAGCGTTCCCATCTTTTAGATGCGAAGCAGCTTTTGCTCGGGGCTGTGTCCGGTGGTGGCGTCCGCGCTCCACTGCGCATGCGCCTACTAGCGCGCGCTCGCGCCAAGCAGAAGTCTTCTTCCTCTTGTTCTTCGATCCCCTTGATGATGATACGTGCAGAGCACTTTAGGCGCCTGGTCTGCCGTATGCTGTTTTAGCTTGGTGTAACGCAGACAAAACCATGTGTGCTCGCACGCGCTAACGCGTTCAGATCTGCGTATCGGGCTGGGTAAGATGCTGTGGCCTCTCCCCTTACACTCTCTCAGCAATCACTTGATGGCGCGCGGAACGAGATTCTGCAGACGCGCGATGAACCCGCGTGGCGTGCTCCAACAAGAGTTTGGACGAGTAACAGCAACAGCAACTCCAGTGAATTCATAGTGTGCTCCAATTGGGGTGTTAACATCGAGCAAGGTGCCCGTGATGAACGGAACTTTAAGTCGACCCACGCGCTGCTTCGCCTCCCCACATGGTTCCCTTTAGTGGGAGATGGTGTAACTTTTTATTAGTCCTATTGCGAGCTAGACAGCAGTGCCACTACATCATAACTGTTTACTTTTTTTTGTACAGCACAAGCCCTTTCTATGTAAGCAACCGATGACAATCCAAGGCTTTCAGAACATGCCTTTTCGTTTCAGGCCAAAAACTTGCATATTTGTATTTACTGTAAATTTATTTTCACTGAACATCGCGAGAAAATGTAGAGGAGCAGTATATGAATACCTAATATAAAGGCACAGTAATTCGGCGGCTAAGACTTATATGGGCTGTTTCTATAGCAGTTGTAAGCAGTACAAGCACAGTAATGAAGTTGACCGCGCAATGCACACAATCATTTGCTGATGTAAACAGTACTTTTCCTTTAGGTTTTTTTCGTTTTTTTGTTGCCAAGTTCTTCGTTTTTGTAGTCACACAAGTTGTTAGAGGGCGGATTTTGATGTAATTCGGTGTGGTGACCGCTGTCGGAGTTCTTGCTGCACGCCCACATTCCAATATAGAGTGGTCGTGTACCATTTTCTGAGAGTAAAGTGCAAACGCACTTTGCATGGCGCAGTTAGTTCCTAAGCGCAGCTCCTAGGTAGGCTGTAGCATATTTGCAGCCAATATGTCATTCGGGTGAAAGCATGAAATAAAAATGCTAGCACTTTTTTGCGACAACCCGTAAAGGTATAGCTTTTCTTTAACTTCAGCTCCGTTTCCCATCATGTATACCGGTTAGAAATTGCCGCCCATGATTTACATTTGAAAACTTTCTTGCGAAGCATTATCATGTCTATCGCTGATTTTTTAAACTAACACAATCATAGTCGAATAATCGCATTTATTTTTCATTATGAATAGTTTCCAACAAATCGTCGACATAAATAACGATAGATACTCGGGGATTCTTTATGTACATTGCATTTCAAATCCCAATATAATAAACATTTGCAGCCCGTCAGAATTGTAACCCGTACTATTTCCGAAAGCTCGTGCTGTATTGTGCTTCTGAAAACGACAAGACGCCTTCACTTTTGTACTTTCTTTCTGCTCATTGGAAGGGCTCCAGATTGCAGAGTTGATTTTACGTAGAGTGCGCTATCATCATAAGCGTCAAGAAATTCACGTAGTGCATTTGAAAGATAAATCTCAAGAGGGACACTTGCAAGGGGTGCCACCACGCCCCCTGCAAACGTGAACCCCCCTGACCGCCCCATGATTTACGCCAATTCTGGAGATGTATGTGACTTGAGCCTAAGCGTCGCGTCACTGGTAGGGTGGTACGTTGCTGTTAGTACTGAATCAGTACCCTACCGGTCGTGATGCTGGCAAAAGAGTGAGAACCGCGTAGCGGCACGGCGTAGGATACCGGCTACCCAGTGACACGGGCCAGCCACTGACACTAGCAAAATAGCTATAATTATGCAACTTCAGGCAGTAGCTTTCCGTTTCGTTCAAATTTTAGCGGTTTTACGACGTGGTTTCCGCAGACGCGGTTTCGCCTATGCCGTTTTTTTTTGACGCCCCGGCCGACGCGGTAGCGGACTTGGCCGCCGGGCGGCTGACCCGGCTGATGCGGTAGGGGAGTGGGGAGTATTAGTTGGCATGGCACTTACGACATTCTCGACGTGAACTCACTCCTCAGAATTCACTCGCAAGTTCGCACAAAAGAAATGAAACAAATTTTAACTGGAAGAAATTCGGGAAGCTGTGTATAAACGAGAATCTGCAAGGAACAAGAAGCACCAGCTTTTATTCGGAATCGGGAACACATTCTCGGCAAGGAGTACAGAAACCAAAGGAATTCATCAGGGTCCACGAGGAGTAAAATGTTGTTCTGTAGCCAGAATTCACCACCACAGTAGGGCTTCGAGAGACCGTCCAGTTATACTTTATTTTCAAGATTACCTTCAAAAGCAGGCAGTATTTTGTAAATGTGGAAAACTGAAAGGTACGCGCATAATTCTGCAAAATGATTATTCTGCTGATACTCTGAGAAGGTGGAAGCAAATTTGGAAGAGTGCAGATGGTGAAAGATAGTCAGGACACGAAAGACTACGCATTGATAACAGCTACTATGTTTGGGACGATGCGACTAGCACGCGCTGTGTCTGCAATGAGGATCCTCATTAAGTTGCAAAAGTTGCATAGCAGGAGGAAAAGTGAGTTCCCGAGTTGCTCATCCTTTCTTTGAATGGCAGAAGTGTAGTAAATAAAATAGATAAAATTGAAACACTGCTTTTGTCCTACAGTCCACACTTGACAATCCTGACTGAAATTTGGCTGAATTAGGGATGACGAGATTGTTCCTCCCGGATACAAGATATTTAGGCGTGATCGTGCATCACGTGGCGGGGGAGTGGCTATAATTGCCAAATCGGATAGTAATATTAGAGTTTTGTCTCAAATCATCGAACATGAAAGTTTGTTTGTTCGGGTTTCTTTGAATTGTTTTTAATTTATAGTGTGTGCTGTATATCGGGCCCCTAATTCTGATCTGTCTTTTCTTACGTTATACGACAAAGAGCTCTCACGAGATTCTAAAAATGTGATTATGACGGGTGATTTCATCCTACCCGGCATTGATTGGAGTAACATTGTGTACGGTAAATGCGATCATGGTGACGCTGTGTTAGATATGATGTTGGCACGAAATCTAGAACAAGTTGTCTGTGAGTACACACGTGCAAATGCTGTCTTAGACTTGATGTTTATCGCACAGCATTTTTCGTGAGGATTTTGAGGAGTAGAACCTGGTATTTCTGATCACAGTTTTTTGTTGGAATGTGAACTCTGCTAATGATGCAACAGATAAGAGTGTTGTTTTTGTCATGGACTACGTGCGTTGCAGTTATTCTGATAACATTGATTACCTTAGCGCTACACTTGAAGATGGTACAAATATCACGAATGTTGAAAACATGTGAACCAGCCTGAAAGATTCTGTCAGATACTATATTGAGCATTTTATTCCGGTTGGAACTGTGCGCACAAGATTAAAACCGTGGGTTACGAGAGAAGTTATGCACTACAAACGGAAACTTAAGCGCCTGCGCAAACACAGACACACATTACCCGAACAATGAAATGATATAAAAAAGGCGTTATCAGAAAAAGTTACTGCAGCTAAGATGCATTACCATATTGTTACTCTACCTGAATTCATTAAAAGTGATCCTGATAAGTTTTGGAGACATTTGGGTAAACCTGCAGATAAGACAGAAGAAATTATATTACATGGTGAGAGTATTAAGCAGCTACATAGAATTGCCGACTCTTTCAATGACGCCCACATTTCGTGCTCTGCCAGTGACGGCCGGGGATAGGCGCGGCGCTAGAACACCATCCATTTTCGGGGCTAGTTGCTTCGGCAGGTGAGTTGTTACTCACTCCTTAGCGGATTCCGACTTCCACGTCCACCGCCTTAAGCAACCAACACCCTTCATGGGTTCTCATGAGCGTCCCGACTCGGGCGCCTTACCCTGGCGTTTGGTTCATCCCACAGCGTTCTGCTTACCAAATAAGGGCCACTTGGCACTCTCATCGCAGCGGGAGGCCTCAACCCAGAACGGCTCCCGCACACCCATTGAAAGTTTAAGAATAGGTTGAGGACATTTTGACCCCAATGCATCTAATCATTTGCTTTACCAGGTGTGACTGCTCTCCCATCGAGCGCGAGCTATCCTGAGGGAAACTTCGGAGGGAACCAGCTACTAGATGGTTCGATTGGTCTTTCTCCCCTATACCCGGATCGGACGATCGATTTGCACGTCAGAATCGCTTCGGGCCTCCACCAAAGTTTCCTCTGGCCGCGTCCTGCCCGGGCATTGTTCACCATCTTTCGGGTACCAGCGTGTGAGCTCCTAGGACGGGCCGTTTCTGCGCCATTTATCGGCCCCTGTGCGGTCCGGGATCGCAACGCATTCCACGAGGGGCCTTCACGTTTCATTGCGTCATTTGGTTTCGGGAGACCCATTCAATCGCGCACATGGTACACTCCTTGGTCCGTGTTTCAAGGCGGGTCGGGTGGGTTACCGACCTACTCGCCGCAAACCACGTAGCGCATCCGCGGGAGAATTGCCCCGCTCGCTGCGGCTTCTCGCCGGCCAACCCGCCGCCGCGGGACAAACCCGGACAGCAGGAGACGACAAGCTTGCCCAGCTGGTTCTCCGATCCTTTGCCGGATGGCGTCATCGTTTGGGCCTCCCGACAGCCGGGAGAAGCCCATGGGGCCTGGACGGGGTGCCGAACGTCTCGTGCACACCGAAGCATAACTACCGCGTGCCGCCCCCGAAGGGACGGGCAGGTCACCTACACTGCCGGACTCAAAGTCGTGCTTGTTCCCTTTCACACGCGTCCGTTGCGGCGTTCTAGCGGCGGTGGGAAGTGCGTACCCCGGAGACCGCGTCTGCGTGCCAGCAGCCGCAACAGCCCCCTGAAGGGGGCCGTTTACCTGACGCCGCCGGCTCCGCGATCGTCCAGAGACTGAATCCCACCGCTTCCGAGCTTCGAGGGCCCACCCGTTTTACTCTAAGCGGTTTCAAGTACTCTTGAACTCTCTTCAAAGTTCTTTTTACTTTTCCTCGCGGTACTTGTGAACTATCGGTCTCTCGGTCGTATTTAGCCTTCATCATCATCATCAGCAGCAGCCTTCTACACCCACTGCAGGGCAAAGGCCTCTCCCATGGAGTTTACCCATGGAGCCTTAGATGGAGTTTGGCACACGCCTAGGCCTGCATTCTCGAGCACCCCAACTCACGGGAGGCTCCGTCCCGGGCGCGCAGCGGTGGAGACGGGCCTGGCACCCTCTCTGAGACACGCGCCTGTCAGGGGGACTTGCACGGTCGCAAACACCCGAGAACGTCGCCCGCCATACACCACATTTCCCGACCGCCTGCCAGGACGGCGGATTTGGGTGCTGGGCTCGGTTCCGTTTCGCTCGCAGCTGCTCGGGGAATCCCTGTTGGTTTAGTTTCCTCCGCTAAGTGATATGCTTAAATTCAACGGGCTGTCTCGCCTGATCTGAGGTAGGCAGCGGACACATTCGCTTCCGTCAACTTCCCGCACGACCGCGTGCGCGCGCCCTACCAAGTCCGCCCGCAACCCAATACAGGGCCGCATCTTGACGAGGCTGGCAATCGGCTTCCCCGCTGCGCGCGTGCGGCGCACAACCGGTGTGACTTGGATCTGACGGAACATAATGGTAAACCCATCGCGAACCGAGTACGACGCCCTACCAAGTCCGCCCGCAACCCAGTACAGGGCTGCATCTTGACGAAGCTGGCAATCGGCTTCCCCGCTGCGCGCGTGCGGCGCACAACCAGTGTGACTTGGATCTGACGGAACATAATGGTAAACCCATCGCGAACCGAGTACGACGCCCTACCAAGTCCGCCCGCAACCCAGTACAGGGCTGCATCTTGACGAAGCTGGCAATCGGCTTCCCCGCTTCGCGCGTGCGGCGCACAACCGGTGTGACTTGGAACTGACGGAACATGATGGTAAACCCATCGCGAACCGAGTACGACGCCCTACCAAGTCCGCCCGCAACCCAATACAGGGCCGCATCTTGACGAAGCTGGCAATCGGCTTCCCCGCTTCGCGCGTGCGGCGCACAACCGGTGTGACTTGGAACTGACGGAACATGATGGTAAACCCATCGCGAACCGAGTACGACGCCCTACCAAGTCCGCCCGCAACCCAATACAGGGCCGCATCTTGACGAAGCTGGCAATCGGCTTCCACGCTGCGCGCGTGCGGCGCACAACTGGTGTGACTTGGAACTGACGGAACATGATGGTAAACCCATCGCGAACCGAGTACGACGCCCCACTAAGTCCGCCCGCAACTCAATACAGGGCCGCATCTTGACGAAGCTGGCAATCGGCTTCCCCGCTGCGCGCGTGCGGCGCACAACTGGTGTGACTTGGAACTGACGGAACATGATGATAAACCCATCGCGAACCGAGTACGACGCCCTACCAAGTCCGCCCGCAACAAAATACAGGGCAGCATCTTGACAAGGCTGGCAAGCGGTATCCCGCTGCGCGCGTGCGTCGTCCAATCAGTTGCGTGATAAACGACCGTGTTCGAAAGCCCAAACACCGCCGAGGCCGGTCGCCGCAAAGGCGACTCGCAGCCGGGCGAGAGGCATCGTCTCGTGTTTCGTCGCCCCCGCCACAACTACACTCTAAAAACTGAAACTCCTGCAGTGAGAGTTATAGAGCTGTGTTACTCCCACAGATCTCATTATACTCTCTCTCTCAGGGAGGCGCTTTACTGTGTTTTGGCCAGGAGGAGTGAAAGGCCTGGCGAAAGAGAGTAAAGTGCCTGTTTCACTCCCGCATCCCACGAGAGAGTAAAAGGTTCTTTTACTCTCTTGCCATATAAGAGCTTGTTTCAGAGCTTGTTTTAGTCTTGCAACTCTCCAAATATAAGGAGCTGTAAAGAAAAGTTCGTGCAGTCTAATATCTTTGGCAGTAGCTCAATCGATGAAGTGACGGCGATACATTCCTCGTCAACTTATCGCGACGAAAACCGCTGACATGTACAAAGAATCTGCGATCATAAATGTAGGCGATTATACTCACACGTACGCACACTCTAAGTCAGGTCCTAGTTATAAACTGACTAGAGGCGGCACGCCGCAGCGTACGCAATAAAATGCTGTGGACAGAGAGCACGAGAAAAAAAAAGGAAAGAAAAGGGGGGGGGGGGGACTCTTACGTTTCGTCTTTAAAACGCGAGAGCGATATTCGTACACACGCATGCACCCACACACGCACACACACACGCACACTATCGCCTTCTCAATCGCTATAGCTTGCCTTCGCTTCTCGATGGAGACGTATACACAGTGCCGCAAGGAAAGCCAAAGTGAAACGCCCTCTCTCTCTCTTTGCATCTACCAACGCTGCTCTTTCGCTAAGAACCAATGACGCCGACGCCGCCGACACCGGAATTCCTGCGAGACGAGCTCTTTGACGCTATCGCGTCAAAATAAAAGATATATATATATATATAAACGCGACTTCCTTCAAGCGGCCGCTAAACGGGATCGCTGTTACATGAGCCGCCGAGAAACACGATAACGCAACCTTACGACGCATGCGCGAGCGAGGAAAGACAAAATAAAAACAAAACACACACACACACACACACACGCACGCACGCACACCAGGAGGGGTCTCCCTTTCCGGAGGTGCATTCAGGTACGGGGGCGGAGTCACTTTTCTTTTTGTTGTTGTTCGTTTCCTGACGTCACTTCCGTTTTTTCTTTTTTGCGTGGAGCGGCTGTATGTTTTCTGAAGTCATTATTTTTGTTTTTTGTTTTTTGTTTTTTTGCGCGGGTAGGAGGGACAACACTGCAGAGCATGGACCCGACTAACCCGACAGCGCCGACAGGCTGACACGATGTTCTCTGCTGACACGGGCACATTTGATCGCTGCATCAAGGTCGGCTGCATGGCTTAATCGTTTAATCGCGATTTGGCTAACCTCAGAGCCAAACGATTGCGATCAAGTGTCCGTACAACACCGGTATATGACACGGTGTGAAAGCAAGCTTGACGGCTCGCACAAGTTCGAGCCATCGTGGTGACCGCTGTTATGACGGTGAATACGCAGGTCGTTGAAGGCGCACGTAATATTTCCAAGGTTATTGTCGTGATCAACTTGAACATAAGCCTTCTGTGTTCCCGGAGAATCTGACCTGGAAACTGGACTCGCTTGAGCGCTGGCCAGACGTCAGCTGAGTTCAATACCGAACTGTCGACCGCATCCTGGATACGTTGGCTGTCGATCGCGATCAAAAGTGTCCGTGCGACACCGGTATTATGGCACGGTGTGAAAGCAAGCTCGACGGCACGCAGAAGTTCGAGCCATCGTGGTGTCGGCTGTTATGACGGTGGCAGTGATACCTTTCTCTTTGGTGATACAATGATACACGGTTTGTTGCTTTTGTTCCTGCAACATTGCTCGATTTATTATTCGTGCGCCTGCGACGCGCGAGTAAAGATTGGATACGACATACGGCCAGCCCACGGGCCACCAAGTAGCTGTTTGGTACTGGAACGACGGCCAACGTAATAATCCAGGATGCGGTCGACATTGGACGCGTCCTCATTAAAGTATTAACATATTTAGCGCGCATTAACTAATGCTCCACTCACCCAGCCAACTCGTTCAGCAGTTTTAATTCCAGAGTTCGTTACTGAAGCGCTCAAGCGAGTCCAGTTTCCACGTCAGATTCTTCGGGAACACAGGAGGCTTATGTTCAAGTCGATCACGACAATGACCTTGGAAATATTACGTGTGCCTTCAACGACCTGCGTATCCACCGTCATAACAGCGGTCACCATGATGGCTCGAACTTCTGCGAGCCGTCAAGCTTGCCTTCATACCGTGTCATATACCGGTGTCGTACGAACACTTTTGATCGCGATCAGGGCCGACACGGATCGAGTTTGGCTCTGAGGTTAGCCAAATCGCGATTAAAGGTCTCTGCACAGTGTTGTTCCTACCCGCGCGAAAAGAAAAAAAGACTTTTGAAAACATGCAGCCGCTCCTGGCCGCTCTACGCGAAAAAGAAGAAAAAAAAAGAAACGGAAGTGACGTCAGGAAACGAACAACAACAAAAAAAGTGACTCCCCCCCCCTAACCTCAGTGCACCTCCGAAAAGGGAGACCCCACCAGGAGAGGAGAAGCGTGCGTGCTAAAGTCGACGTCTCGCCGTCGCCCGTCGCTGCCTTCGCCATTTTCTCCCGTTGCCCGGTCATCGAAGTTTCCGAATTGCTCAGCTGTGTCTGCTGTGCGTGCCCGTGTCTTGTGTGTGCGCGACTGTGATCTCAACGCTGGACGCGAACGGCATTTAGCGACGGCAGTGCAACATCCCGTACTGTGAGCATATTCGTGTTGGTTTCATGATGGTCTGGAGACTCAAGCGTGCTTGCACCTCCGTGTATGCGTGTTCGGCCAGCACCTGGTTAGGCACAGTCGGAAATGCGAACGGTAAGTGGTGCTTCTGTGTTCTCAGTTTCGCGTCGCTCACGTGTGTAGTGCTGCACAGTGTGTCGCGTGGAAAGTACAATAAAAAAGCAGAATGGAAAAGCATTACACGCACATACGTGTGATGCCTGATGCGCGTTTAAAAAGCTTTTGCGAAGGCACATGCTTTGCACAGCCAGTCTATCGAAGAGCGGGTACGCCTCAATGAAGACAATTTGTGCTATACAATTTCTTTGCTTGCCATAAAGCATGAATGCGGCAGCGTGCTTTCAGAAAATATAAACAAGCGAGAGGCCGCGGTTATCACTCCGTCATGTGTGCATTAAGGCTAACTTTTGTTTTCATTTGATTCAGTTGTAGTTGTCAGCCTCCGTTGTACGATGGTTGCGGTGCTCGGCTGCCGACCCGAAAGTCGTGGCTTCGATCTCTGCCGCGGCGGTAGCATTTCGGTGGAGGCGAAACGCTAAACGCCTGTGTACTCTGCGGTGTCAGTGCACGTTAAAGAAAAACAGATGGGCGAAACTTCCGGAGCCCTTCGTTGCGCCCTTCACTTTTTTAGAAAAACGCCTATTTTCATAATTCATTTTCGGTAAAACACCCCCCTCCATCAGAAATTCCCTCCCCCCTTCCCCTGTGGCTACGGGCTTGGCGTACGCTATTCCAAAACTCCCTAATATTAGTAAGTGGGAATACTTTTCGATAACAATTTTGCATTGCGCACTTTGTTCGTCTCTAAGACAAAAAAGAAACAGCATACCATAGGGTAATTACGTCATTAAGTTGGACTGGAGCGAATGAATTATGCTTCAGAGATATAATTATGGCCATATTATGTGAAAGTTGTCTGCGAAGTGACAGCGTTTATGGTGAAGCACGTGCATTTACGATATTGTCACTTAATTAGTGACAATTTTGTGACATAATTAGTGACATCTTGAACTCTCCTGGATTTCATGTGAATATTCTCATCGAGTTGAAGATGTGTGAGGTGTGCCAGGCTTATTCAGTCACATCAGTGCAAGCCAGCTCAATGCAATACTGATGGCAGAGGCAAAATAATTAAAAAAATGTGACTCTCATAAGACTATTATGAAGCTTTGAAGTAAGGCCAAGCAGCCATTAAACATTATCACAGTTAAAAAAAAAACTAATGTTCAGCAAGAACAGAACACCTTTCGTCATTTCTTATGGTTTACTTCTGTAAGTCATATGTAAGCTTCCTACCTTCATACTTCTTATGAATGTAAATACTGTGTTTAGTGCAGCACCAGAAGCAGTAGACAATGGCATGCAGATCACCAGATGACTCTATCGCAAATTCTCAAAGGATGTGCTGTTGTGCACCTTCTCCGTGCTTTATCATGCTTAGCTTGAGGCTCTTTCATTAGAATGATACACGGCAAACAACTTAATTTATCAGAAACTCAAGTACTGTGTTTTTGACGAAATGGTAGGTGTGGAGTGAACTTGAAACCGCAAATATTTGCTTTCTAGTCTCGCACAGGCAGTGGAATTTGTGGTTGGCTGTAGTTGTAGGTTATGTTGGCTGTAGGTTGGTTGTAGGTTATGAATGTTTGTACAGTTGGCAACACTACACTACTGAACTTGATGTGTATATATGTAAATGCTGCAAGACTTAAAATGAAGGAAGGAAAGAAAAAAATAGATGAAAAGACAGGCAGGTTAGCCAGTTCTTAAACTGGCTGGCCATGCTGTGCAAAGGAAGAGGGTACGAGGAATAAAGGATAATACAAAAGAAACTTTACAGAAAAAGAACAAAACAGGAAAGAAGAGTATGATGCCTCGTAAAGTCTGTCTCTAAGCTCGCTTTTGCATGAGAAGCACAGCAGCACGTTCAAACAAACGGGAGCAGCAATGAAACAGCTCTGGAATCTGTTTTCCCTGAGATAAAAAAAACGCTTTATCTACACTGCCAGTTTTGTATTATGTACTGAATTAGTTCTTGGTGTTCGAGTGCCTTAAGATAATAAATTTATAGTTAAAAGATTGTTTCATGCATGGACGTCGAACTGAATTTATGCCGGTTATCTGGATTGGGTATTGGTGTGCTTTACAGCAGTTTAGTGCAGCATGAAATAGTGAGTCACTGCAAAAAATCTGTACATTTCTTTTTTTCTTTGCAGATGGTGCTCAAGATGACACATGCAACGCTATGCAGCTGTGGACACCAGCAGCTTGATAAAAACTCTCGAAGCTCATCTGGATGCTTCACAGAACCTGGGTTGGCAGCAGCAATCTCGTTAGGAGAGAGTGATCAAATAGAATCCATTCCTGAATTGTGCAATGCATACCTGTGTTTAATGAAGCAAGTCATTGATACATTGGAAACATTGAGAGTATCACTATTTTGAGTCCAATTTCATGGTAGCTCTTATCTCAGTCATCCGATACAGTATACAGAATCTGCACCTGCACTCTGTCACGCCATAACACTATATTGAATTTACAGTGGAGTGCCTCAATAATAGACACCTGTAGCATGATATTGACTGTATTGTGAGGGATTCATAGTGTTCCTGGCGTAATGGTCAGTACTTATATAACGGCAGTGCTAAGAAGACAAGGACAAGAAAGTGCACAGCACGAACGCTTACTCGCAACTGAAAGCTTTATTGCTTCAGTAGAAAATATATACCTAAACTTGAACCTCAGCTATTACCCGCCAACTAGCTCGCATTCCCGTTTTGCTTCAAACGGTCAGTATTGTGATGCGTTGCCTTAACAATGAAGTGGCATGTACATCGATATACATTGAAGCTCACCAGCGCATTGTTATTATGATGTTTAACTTTATTTTTGTGTTCGGTAGTTGCAAAACCGTTCACAAATTTGCGACACAAATGTTAGTCCTGTTGTGAGTCACAACAGGACTAACATAGGATCGGCTGCATGCGCCTTGTGATTTAAGTTATCACTGTTAGGAGAAGTTTTACATTCATTTCCACTTGATAGTTATATTAATTGGTTGTCTAGATTGCGTTGGCTAGGGGAGATTTAAGGTAATGGCAAGCAGTAAGCAGCATAGAAAATTTTCAGTGTGCACGCATTTCATAGTTGGCAGAAGCAGGATGATGCAGTGCTTACAGGCAGGTGCTATGTGCACCGCTGGTTCAGTCCGAAGTGCTGTGAGAAAGACATCTAGATGTTGCTTTGGCATAAACAGAGTTTGATATTTAAATGTAAATTTAAAAATCGAGGCTGTCCACTGTGGCATGCCTCATAAGTACTATATATCTATATTTTGTCCCGTCTAGCCTAGGATTTTAAATAATTTATTTGGGAGAACTTGCACTAAGTTTTGAGGATAAATGAATTAGTTTTGTAATAGGAGTTGCCTCCACAAAACAACAAGCAACACTGCACACTAGCTATTGTACCTTGTTCTTTTGCTAGGTGTATACAAACATGGCAGCAAAACATGGACAAGCAAATGAGCCTCGTCTTTCTTTATTATAATGCTGCGTCTTTCTAGATATTACAAGAATGAAAGTGTGCTGCACACTCATTGCATATCTCGCAAGAAAATACTTGACAGCTTCTTAATTTTGTTTTTTTGTGCTTTTTTCGGAAAAGTCTGCAGTAAGAGAAGTCAAGTGGGTATTTTGTATGGATGCAGAAAGCTTAATATGCTTCTTTGCTTGATTCTTTTTCAGGAAGACTGAACACTTTTAGCAAAGCAGCAACAGTTCTGGCCCACCTGTTTGTCTACAAGACGGTCTCTTCCGTGAACACTCCTGTGCCTTACAGTATACTATACTAATGATCTTGTACATCTCTCAGTATTTAGGATTGTCCCAACTTGGACTGCTGCACTGTGTTATGCACGGTGCCGAGTCCAAACTTTCCAATAACAGTGTGCATTTGAAAATTTTACATGGCTTGAAAAGATGCTGAATGTTAACTCATTTAATTTACTAAGCATGCTTCTTGACTGTTTTACAGCCATTATTTATTCCCTGTTCAATTTTTATTCAACCTCATGGCATGTCCAGTCCTTGCCTATAATGTGCCAAGCCACCACCAGTATTGATGGGCAATTTTTAATTCAAAGCATGTTATTGCCTAACTCCGAGGTAACTTTCCTGTCACGGTATTCGGATTCATTTTCAATCTGGTAGTTCTGCACGAGCCAAAAAGTGAGCTGTTGAAGGTGACGAAGAACCAATTTTCCGGTCGAATTGGATGGCACTAGCGGGCATTTAAATATTGTAACCATTGGTCTACTACCTATGCATAATAATACGGGTGAATAGGGTTGCGAAATAATGCCATGTTCCCAAGCTTAACTTTATAAAGTTACATTATTTCTTAAAAATATGTGAATAAAGGCGACTGTGTTTACAAACCTTGGCAGGTGGATCTATGGTCGACACCACAGGTCTTTATAGAAAAAAATTGAACTGCACAATCATGTCTAACATGTTTTCATGCCTGAGGGCAAACTAATGCAATATATCAGAAAAATGGTACACCAACATGCCTAAGTGTTGCAAGCCTTTATTACTTATCGAGTTGCCTTCATGTGTAAGCAGACACCAAGTTCTCTGTGCATCAGGGGCATAGGCAGAAATTTTTTTCGGGGGGGGGACGTCTCCTTGATTTGAAGTAGGAGGGGGAGGCCCGGTGTGCCCCCCTGGCTACGCCACTGCTGTGCATGCCATCTCTTTGGATTGTACTTGCATACTGGCATTGCGAAGTGTATGTGTCGTGCCTTGTGATGAATTTTTGAACTATACTTTCATAATATTTACTGCTGTGACTTAGTGCTCAAGTTGCATTGTGTATGTTGTTTCATCTGTTCAATTATGAGCATAGGTTCTGTGGTAGATGAAAATGTATAATTTACGTTGACATTGTGGATCTTATTGTTTTGATTCCAATAAAGTACT
The DNA here is from genome assembly GCF_013339695.2 of Rhipicephalus sanguineus. Classification (NCBI taxonomy): domain Eukaryota; kingdom Metazoa; phylum Arthropoda; class Arachnida; order Ixodida; family Ixodidae; genus Rhipicephalus; species Rhipicephalus sanguineus. The sequence continues at coordinate 96,425,005 of NC_051178.1, forward strand.
ACAACCATCATTTATTGTATCATTTGAAGTTTTAAGAATTTGTAATGCATTCAAACAAAAAAGTCCTTGTACATGTAAAAGAAATTGTTCAGGCTTTGACATATAGGTCGTGGTTCTCAGCCATGGATGTTTTGGAGACCCTTTGTGGACTGGTGGAAGTGATGAGGGACCCCTTGCAGTGAGAGGTAAGGGAAGGGGGGCTTATAAATTAACACAACATGCAGCGTGAAATAGGTGCCTTGCGTTTCTCCGTGGCAAACAATGGTCAAACTAAAGTGCCACGCCAATTCAATCTCAATAGCTTGTCACTAAGTTGTGCGATCTGCAACCACATTTCAGCTGTTTCTCGCTACGCTTTCTCTTCAAATTGCAAGCCTGGAAAATCACAGGTGGTAGAAAATTGCAGTAAAAACTTTACAGCCATCTCATGGAAGGCATAGGTCAGCTCCGCCGCAATGCATGACCGTTATGCGGTGAAACAAAAAAAAAAACGGGGGGCCGCTGTTATTGGACATATTGTTTCTTCAAAAACGGCGTATTTTGTTTTTTGTTTTTCGAAGATGCGTTTCGCGGACCCCAGAAATGGCTTCGCTGACTCCCTTCCCCCCATCCCCACCCCCTTACGAACCACTGTATGCTACAGATAATAGTTGCGTTCAACCAGATGGGTTGAACCGATTATTCTTGCAAAACATCGTGCAAATAAGCGACAGGCAGTAAACGGAAACAGATCAACTTTGATCGAACATAGATGGGTTGATCATTTATGAATGGTCGCATAATTTGTATAGTAGATTCGGGCATCAACTACAGGTACACGAGGTAGTAGGAGTGCACATGGCACCCACTTTTATCAGTTTTTAGTTATCTGCTGCACTCATGTTCGTGCTATGTGTAATCCTGAATCACGAAAAAGTAAAGTTGTGTTCTGCCGTGACAAAAATATCCTACCGATTAAAATGAAACCTTATTTTCTGAAGAACAGCTGCGCGTTTCACTGAGGCATACAATAATGACATTTTGTTTAATAGGTACTGCACAATCTCTTCAGGAGTAGTGCCAACTACACGCGGACGTTCGCAATACAGAAGCGCAACAGTATTATCTTTTCTATTTTAAGGGAGACATGTCACTCGCGAATTAATGGACATCGTGCTTAACCTTGGTGGACGCCTTCGACATACATTTTGACGGCGGCGTGATATGGAAAGGTAAAGGTTATTTAGTAAAGGGTAGCTAGTCTCCGAGTACAAAAGCAATTAAATACTGACTATGACTAATGCAGAAGCACTGTATGTCGTGCTTCAGCGCGCGTAAGTGCCCATCATACAAATATTCGTCTAACTGCTCAGAGGTGCCGCTGACCCTGCGTGCAGCTCACAACAGCACCTACACGCGCAATAAATGCACATGCTTGTATAGGTGCACGCTAAAATGCCCTTGGAACTCTGACATCGACGTATGTAACAAAAATATGCGACATATGATGGTCTTCGAACAGCTGAGATTGCACTGCAGACACTTGCAGCTGGCGACAAAAATAACCAAAACTGCTTCAACAGCACACGCTCGTAGAATACACGTACGTGAGTTTCGCTATCTAAAGGTACTTGTCACGCCGGTATGAGCAAATTTTTGGGCGAGCGAGACATCCACGATGTATGGTGAACACACAAAAAACACACGTTTGCCATTTCTCTTGCCGCACGACAAACGACGAACAGAAGTCGGAGCTGAAGGTGCTAACGGTGGCCTTCGTGAGTTCATGGCGCCGCGCTGACTATTTACTAACCTAATCCACGCGCAAACACACGCCGGTGATGCAAAAAAAGAAGTAGCAAGCTCCGTCCTCTCGTTGCAAATTACTTTGTAAATATATAAGGCCGTGAAAAGTCAACGAAGCATGCGGTGGCTCAGTGACGTTGTGATTAGAGTGTCTGCTTACGGTACTGGTGGTCATGAGTTCGATTCCTGTGTCGTGTGCGATTTGTACGTGGTGTCATATGTGCGTATTTACATCGATGTCCAATTTCTAATTACCCCTACAGATAGGTATTACAGAAATAATTCCGTGAAACGCTGTTCGAGTGCCAAAATTTTTCTTTTTCGCAGCCGCTTAGTGTGCCGTAGCTGCCGCCACGTAAAGTTGCGCCAGCTATGGAGGATAAAAACAACTAACCGACACATGATGTATGACCTTCGAGATTCCGGGATTATCACTCGCTAAGCCTACATCGTTAATTATTTGAGTATGGCTCTCGAAAACGGTGCCGAATCGACACGAATACCTTGCTGTCGAAGCTTAAGGACGTGAACCTAAAGCAAATAAAAGCATCAGTTCGGAGATAACGAGCGACAGAGCGCGCGTCGGCCACTTGATAGATTCGAGGTGGGCGGCAATCGCTTTCGGCGGCGCGGCCATGTTTACCGGGCGTGCGTATGCGCAGTTCACATCCGGTATTCTGGTACACGCAAAGCATTTTGCGTATACCGGTGTGCCGGACAGACTAAAATCCTCTAATGTATGCGTTTTGGTTGCGAGCGCTCTACGTGTTTTGGTTGCGTGAATGTGTGCGCGTATGAATGTGCCATTTTCTGTGCTCAATTAATTTTATTTCAAAGCTGTTTCAACGTGATAGCTTTACTCCCTCGGAGGAGTGCTTTCACTCTATCACAGACGGAGTACTGTACTCCGTGAGGAGGCGTTGAATCACTCCCTGTCTAGAGGGAGTTGTTTCACCCCGGAAAAGGAAGTGCCCAGCGGGACAAGCTCAAACACTCACAAAGGGCGTCGGGGCACTCCCTTTGTTCTAAGAGTGTAGAGTGGCCCAGTTTTGCACGGGACGGGAGCTGCGAAGCACTTGGGCCGACGGCGGATTACAACGGAACGCCTGAGGCTTCGCAACGTGGCGCACTTAAGCGAGAGACGTTTTCCGCTTCGCGACGAGTCGCCGCGCGTTTTTAAAGACGATAGTCTTTCTTGGGGAACTTAAACGCAGAAATTTTGGTCTGTCTTTCTGTCTGTCACAAAGGAAAGTTTATTGAACCTGTACACGCAAGCGCGAGAGACACTTATAAACTAGATACTTATAAATTGCGTCAGTGTAACTTATACAAACGCTAGACGCAATTACTGGCTGGGGTAATATACTGTACGCTACCGAGCAACTATAAAACAACAACCAAATTGACTAAAGCATCTTACTTCCCAAGGAGATGAGGAAAAAAAATAAAGAAAGAAGAGGGGAGAAAAAGGAAAGGGGGGGGGGTGTAGCACGGGGAGTCAGGTAACTTGTTTCTTTTTCCGAACTCAGTATGGCGCTGCTGGAAATTCCAGTTTCTGCCCACGTAATTCGAAAAACCGAGTGTGCCAGCGCCTTAAGAAGGCATCAACACCACTCGCTTCCAGCTCGTCAACTAGGTATCCGAAAACAATTCGATAAATACGGTGCATGGCTGAGAACGCTGCACGCTGTGGTTGCCGACGAGCTTCTGCCTGGCACCGACGTCTCCAGATCACGTACATTGTCACCAATAGTATCAATTGGGCAAACTTGCCGTTATTCTTTTGGGACAGCGATGTAGCCCTAACTCCAAAGGTGCGCCAAACAAGGTGCCATACACCCTTTGAAGCAACGCATTCGAATAACGCATGCTTAGTGGTCTCGGATTGTCCACAGTTCACGCATCTATCATTTGGTGTCACGTGGAATCTGGCGAGGCGTTGACGCGTCGGCAACACGCTCCATCTTCTCAGCCAGTCAAATTCGCGAACCACTTCAGGGACCTTGCTTTTCTTCCATGTCTTCCATCGGCTTGGGTTCGTTTTTCTTTTATCTTCGTCTAACAGTGTCTCTTCCATAAGGAAGTAACTTAATTCTATTGGCGCTAGTTCTTCAAACCCTTTCCCCTCCGTTTTTTGATCTACTGTGCGCCTAAAGTCGCACACACTCTTGTAAAATTCGAGCGGTTTCTCAGCTTGCGGTCCACTGTATCTCTCCGTTGTAAGCGTAGCCTTTAGAGTACTTGTCCAGTACATTAGAAGGCTCTTTCCTGGATAGTCCGGATCAGCAAACAACCTAGAGATTGTTTTTGCTGCCAATGCTCTAGAGAAGATCTTAATATCCGGTAGGCCCAGACCGCCGTGCTCTGCGGGCAGACTGAGGCAACTAGTCTTAACCTTGGCAGGTTTATGTTCCCATATAAATGCTCCGGTAAGTGTCCTGAGGCGCTGTGCGAAACTGCGCGGCAACAGCGCAACGTGTGCGATGTAGTGAGCATACGCGCACGCCTGCGTCTTCACCACACCTGCCCTCGCTGCGAGGGACAGCTTGTATTGTCTGTCTGTCTTTCTGTTTGTCGGCACGTCCCTCGATTCAGCCACTCGGCCAAAGTTGAACCACTTGCCCAAGGGCCAGCCGTCTTGAACTGGTACGGCTGTTCATACTTGTGAACGTTGTCGATCAAAAAGTAAATATCATGCATATCTGAGGTGCAACATCACTAGGTAAGTATTAGGTGGCGTGTTCCTTTAATAGAAAATGCATACATACGTAATTTTAAGGACCCTAGTTTCTTAAGCTGCGCTGAAAATGCATAAGAATGGAAGCTTGAGCGAGTTGGTATGCGTTCATCTTTGTTGAAACAGCGCTCACTAGACGACGACGAAGTAAAAGAAGGCCAAGGAGGTTTAAAAAAATCGCAGCATATCCACGGAGTGAATGATGATGAGTGGGCGAAGCTGCGGAGGTTCATCGGTAAACCGTGAATCTTCCGTGAATTCTGCCCGGTACATCATCACCGACGTGAGATCGGGCGCGTTTACACTAAAGGTTCGATGAGTTATGACGACTTGCAGCTCACTTTAATTTTACATGTACGCTGTGAATTTTCATTGTTTAAAAAAATCATTGCTTTAGAAAACATATGGCGTCTTTCGTTAAGCAGCTGGCGTCTTTTCGTTTTGCTTTAGAAACATCTGGCGTTCTTCCGTTTTGCTTTTACAAAACATCTGGCGTCTTTCGTTGGTTTATTTCATCAATCAACGGCGTTTTGAACAAAATTTTTATTGTTTAATCACGCACAGGAGAAATCTCACCAGGCACTACCTTGGAGGTAAAGAATGGCTGCTAATGGGAATGAGAGACAGGAGAAGTCGGCTTTTAGCTACCGCTGCGAATTTTTTATTGTTCAACAACGCACAGGAAAAATCTCCCACCGGCACCACCTTGGAGGTCAAAGCGTAAGACTGGTTACGCACTACGACTACGACTACGAGGGACGAACGGGTGCCGCCTTAAGGAGCTTCGCCCCTAAAAAAATTCTGGAGTGGAAGCTCTCGCAACGCCTTGCCAGCACAAGTGAAGCCAGCTTTTGCCCACCAAAGAGCTCGGAAACATGCTCTTCTCTGGTGGTGCCTACTAAGAGATCAAATGGCTTTGATCTCTCAGTATAAATACTACGTTAATTATAAAATAAAGGATAGTTGTTGCCGACAAAAGTAACCCGTCGAGTGGAGTATTGGCGATTGATCTCCAATAAAATTTGCCATGACTTTGAGGCTTACTGATAAAAACTAGTAACACAAAGACACGCTTGGAGCAGTATCTGACCCGTAGAAGTTGCCATGTTAAACTCGTCTGGCGTGCGTGGAAGACGCTCGCTTTTCTTCGCCAAACGCAGATGATATATCGTGCCCCTACTAAGATGGTGGCCGCAGCCGCCATCTTTTGGTGGGCACGGCTTCACTCTTGCGCAATAATCGCCACTCCAGCAATTTTTTTTAACCTCCTTGAAGAAGGCACAGGACAAGCGCTGCCTGTCCTGTGCCTTCTTTTACTTCGTCGTCGTCTAGTGAGCGCTGTTTCAACAAAGCTGAAAATGCGACTGCGCTAAAATTTGCCTTCCTCCGTGCCCTTGGCACGAGCTCATTGTTGTGTTTCGGTTTCGGTTCTGTATTGCACTGTAGGAATGCCATGGGTTGGTGTTGAAAAACTTGTTTTGAGAAGGCCAAGAAGGTGAAAAAAAAATATTTAAAAAATGAAAAAGCAGCGTTGTGGGCGGCCTTCAGGCTGCCGGTTGTGGGCGCCGCTCTGGCGTTCCTGTTTTACCCAGGCGACGGGTAAATAAAAGAGTGTGTGGAGAGTACTCGTTGAGTGCGGACGTTTCTCTGCTTCAGCGCTTCGGGCCAAACCGCGTTTTCGGGCTGGCTGGCGTCCCCGCCGGTCGCGTTGGTCACCGCCGGTCTTCGCCTGCTGCTGAGCCGGGACTACCAGCACGCAACACAGCACTCATGTTTCCCGACGTATTGCCAGATGGCGTCCATATCTCACACAGCGCCTCTTCTATCGTCTTTACACGACATTTGCAGCGAAGCACGCAGATACGCGGCCAATTTTTCCGCAGGCCACGTACGCAGCGAATCGCTTGGGAGCGCGCCCCTGACCTCCGCGCTCGAACGTTCCCTGTTCGCGCGGCATAGCCCGGAGGGGCGCAAGCACTGTCTCGCGTGTTCGAGGCCCGGTCTGCGGGCGAGCCGGCTTACTCCGAAGGCAACAAGCGCAAAAAAGCGATCGCGCGCACTTCCTTGCGCGGCTGGGGGAGCTCGCTGGCCGGCTTTCGCTCCTCGTATGCACCGTGCGTTCAAGTTGCGCTTCCGAGTCCCTCGCAGATTTGCGCCCTCGGTCGCAGAGAGGAGTACGCTACATCGACCGCGCTTTCCCTGCAGGCTCATACCAATTCGAGCCCTGCGGCGGTCTTTGTTGGTGCCATCACCTCGGTGCAGTCGGTTGCCCCGTTTCGGTCGGGCTTCCGGCACGACGTTCGCCACCCTCTCTTGCCATTCTAGCGGCTGTCGGCGCTTGCTGTAGCGTTCAACGGGCTGTCCTTGATGCCGACGCGGTCAGAACGACCTGATAAAGTTGCAAAAGTTGCATAACAGAAGGAAAACTCAGTTCCCGAGTGTCGCATCCTTTCTTTGAATGGAAGAAGTGTAGTAAATAATATTGATAAGCGCGCGCGCGGGCGATCACGCCCTGTAAGGAGGCGCCCGCGCATCGCAACGAGCGGGGCGACGACCTTTAAAGAGCGCCCTTCGCAACATCTCGCTGGTGATAACGGGAACGCGTAAAATGAGCTGTTGCGCCAACCTGCCCTATTCATAGGAAACAACTGGGTGTGTGAGCCTGAAGATCTCTTCACCAATAGCAGATTGCACTGCAACACAGAATGAGTTAGATATGCACACTCAAATAAAAAGCATGTCCCCTATAATTAAAAGGTACTGCTTTCAAGTGGCAGTTGAAGGCGCTACTGCTGCGTCACATGTTCAGCACTAAAGTGATAGAACTACGGCAAACGATGTTTCCTGTTTAAATATTTTCTTTTGTTTGTTTTAGTCCACCTTGCAGTGTAGGTTCTAGGGCCCATAAAACAACAATAAAGGAGAACGGCATCTTATCTTTTTTTATTTTTATGTGAGGCGGAAAAAGCAAAATCCACCATAATCACGCCAGTATTCCTAGGCATTTTCACAAGCAATAACATTCGGATCTATGCTATGACGATGGCGAAGTTGCTTGTCGCTCAGCTTCTTAAGACTGTAGCCTTCCTCGGCTTGAGAGAGGTATAGATATATCCGAAGAAAAAATTGGCCGCGTATCTGCGTGCTTCGCTGCAAATGTCGTGTAAAGACGATAGAAGAGGCGCTGTGTGAGATATGGACGCCATCTGGCAATACGTCGGGAAACATGAGTGCTGTGTTGCGTGCTGGTAGTCCCGGCGCAGCAGCAGGCGAAGACCGGCGGTGACCAACGCGACCGGCGGGGACGCCAGCCAGTCCGAAAACGCGGTTTGGCCCGAAGCGCTGAAGCAGAGAAACGTCCGCACTCAACGAGTACTCTCCACACACTCTTTTATTTACCCGTCGCCTGGGTAAAACAGGAACGCCAGAGCGGCGCCCACAACCGGCAGCCTGAAGGGCGCCCACAACGCTGCTTTTTCATTTTTTTAAATATTTTTTTTTCACCTTCTTGGCCTTCTCAAAACAAGTTTTTCAACACCAACCCATGGCATTCCTACAGTGCAATACAGAACCGAAACCGAAACACAACAATGAGCTCGTGCGAAGGGCACGGAGGAAGGCAAATTTTAGCGCAGTCGCATTTTCAGCTTTGTTGAAACAGCGCTCACTAGACGACGACGAAGTAAAAGAAGGCACAGGACAGGCAGCGCTTGTCCTGTGCCTTCTTCAAGGAGGTTAAAAAAAATTGCTGGAGTGGCGATTATTGCGCAAGAGTGAAGCCGTGCCCACCAAAAGATGGCGGCTGCGGCCACCATCTTAGTAGGGGCACGATATATCATCTGCGTTTGGCGAAGAAAAGCGAGCGTCTTCCACGCACGCCAGACGAGTTTAATATGGCAACTTCTACGTAGGGTGCCTTGATGCACGTTTTGTTGCGCGCACACATCGAGGCACACTACTTCTACGGGTCAGATACTGCTCCAAGCGTGTCTTTGTGTTACTAGTTTTTATCAGTAAGCCTCAAAGTCATGGCAAATTTTATTGGAGATCAATCGCCAATACTCCACTCGACGGGTTACTTTTGTCGGCAACAACTATCCTTTATTTTATAATTAACGTAGTATTTATACTGAGAGATCAAAGCCATTTGATCTCTTAGTAGGCACCACCAGAAAAGAGCATGTTTCCGAGCTCTTTGGTGGGCAAAAGCTGGCTTCACTTGTGCTGGCAAGGCGTTGCGAGAGCTTCCACCCCAGAATTTTTAGGGGCGAAGCTCCTTAAGGCGGCACCCGTTCGTCCCTCGTAGTCGTAGTCGTAGTGCGTAACCAGTCTTACGCTTTGACCTCCAAGGTTGTGCCGGTGGGAGATTTTTCCCGTGCGTTGTTGAACAATAAAAAATTCGCAGCGTTAGCTAAAAGCCGACTTCTTCTGTCTCTCATTCCCATTAGCATCCATTCTTTACCTCCAAGGTAGTGCCTGGTGAGATTTCTCCTGTGCGTGATTAAACAATAAAAATTTTGTTCAAAACGTCGTTGATTGATGAAATAAACCAACGAAGGACGCCAGATGTTTTGTAAAAGAAAAACGAAAGAACGCCAGATGTTTCTAAAGCAAAACGAAAATACGCCAGCTGTTTCACGAAAGACGCCAGATGTTTTCTAAAGCAATGGTTTTCTAAACAATGAAAATTCACAGCGTACATGTAAAATGAAAGTGAGCTGCAAGTCGTCATAACTCATCGAACCTTTAGTATAAACGCGCCCGATCTCACGTCGGTGATGATGTACTGGGCAGAATTCACGGAAGATTCACGGTTTACCGATGAACCTCCGCAGCTTCGCCCACTCATCATCATTCACTCCGTGGATATGCTGTTTTTAAACCTCCTTGGCCTTGTTTTACTTCGTCGTCGTCTAGTGAGCGCTGTTTCAACAAAGATGAACGCATACCAACTCGCTCAAGCTTCCATTCTTATGCATTTTCAGCGCAGCTTAAGAAACTAGGGTCCTTAAAATTACGTATGTATGCATTTTCTATTAAAGGAACACGCCACCTAATACTTACCTAGTGATGTTGCACCTCAGATATGCATGATATTTACTTTTTGATCGACAACGTTCACAAGTATGAACAGCCGTACCAGTTCAAGGCGGCTGGCCCTTGGGCAAGTGGTTCAACTTTGGCCGAGTGGCTGAATCGAGGGACGTGCCGACAAACAGAAAGACAGACAGACAGAAAGACAGACCAAAATTTCTGCGTTTAAGTTCCCCAAGAAAGACTATCGTCTTTAAAATTATCCCACAGCTCAGTAAATCGCTACCTAACTACAATGTTGCGCTTACCGAGGAAGAAGAGACAGAAAACATAACAGCACAGTCGCTCGGGCATTCGTGGCCGAGGCTGGATCATGTATTCATAACTATGAAGAGGAAATGTTTTAAATCGATATATAATTACACGTCAGTGCTGTCTCGCTGGTCGTTAAAGCCGTGTAAAAGCATACCGTTTGCTAAAGTAAACAGGAAATAGTAATCTACAACTTGGGCTCGAAAAGATAAGAAACAGGCCTGCCATATGCAGTTTAATCGATATGTAATTTAGAAGAAGGCGAATGTATCTCGCATCTGTCGTTACTCTTTGTGTCGCGTTTCTTGTCCACTTCCGGGTTCTACACTATCGCTGAGCGACGGCAGGTGCTGCAACTCTGTACATTTTTTATCTTTCCGGATGAATATGCCTTGATTACCCTGTCCATCCAGGGAGTGTACGGTTGAGCATCAATACGGATCGAAAACCACTGCCTTTCTAAGCATGCACCGCTGAGTAAGTATGGCAGCCGCCGCTGTTTATGTTGCAGGCGGTGAAGCTTGAGATGCATTTGCACGTACAGTGAACACCGAGATCACAGGACACATCTTTTTATTAGTCTAATTTTGTTTCTACGGTTTATGGTAGAAGCAATGGAGCCTATGACTTGAATCCACAAAAAAAAACAAAATCATGAGATTGCAAATTGTGCATAAGTTCATTCCCTATTCAGGTATTACGTGCAACATGTTATTCAACAAAGTCGTCTTACCTACATCAAAAAGGGCTTGAAAAAAACAACAAAAAGAAAATTGCGGATATTTGCTTCTTGAGGATGAAACCCAGCAGAAGTATCGGTACCTCTGTGGTGAAAACATTTAATTTCGGTGTCAAAACTTAAGCAATCGATAACCACCAGGTGTGTTTTGCAGGAAGTTTCTAGCTAAATAACAAAATAACCGTGCATGTATTCTTCTTGGACTCAAAATTCTCCTTCGCACATTGGTATAGTTTAGCTTCACAATGCTATTTGTATAAAGGTACACTTGTGTGATGATTTGGCCTCTATTGTGACTCTGCGATCGGAAGAACAGGTTTCAGGCATGAGATCAGCTGGTCCTGCCATCGCTCTGTTACCATGCAGCAATGAAACAAAAAATAGCGCGGACCGTCAGCAGCTGCTGTGAAGAAAGAAAAAAAGTTGGGATTAGGGCGTTGCGATTAACGCTGTAATGAGTAGTTTACTTGTAAAGTAGTGGGCTTCTCATCATGCTGTAATATTTAAGCCATTTACTAATATTAAATATTAGAACAACGAAAATTTTGAAAACATAGTCAGAATACGTTTTTAGAGCGTACAAGTGGCATGAACATGCTTTATCGCCAGAGGTGCGAAAGTGAAAATGTTTTGTCAGTCATGGTTGCGAAACATTAAAAAAAATCACGAATAACATTTTAGTTTCTCAAGCCACTGTGCACTTCCGCACAGGCACACCTAAGCCAGGGGGCGGAAACTCCCTATACCGCCCGTGGAACGCGCTCTCGAATGCTGAGACGCTGCGACAGCACCGCTTCCACCACTGGCGGCTGCCGGGTATCCAACAAGGATTAATTCACAAACAAAACATTTCTTCCAGGACGCCGTTGGTGAGGTCAGAAAATAGAGGGAAAGGGCAAGGTCAAAACTTGTCAAGTGTCAACTTGGGAAAGTGTCAATCTGCAAATTCAGCTTTAATTCACAACTGAAATATGCCCATTAAACATACATTCAAACCACAGTATCCAATCCAATGCGAAAATTAACACTCACGAGCAGGCCACGTTGTACTTGACTCAATCATCTCTGTTATGACGCCGGGCATATTTTTCATACAGAAGTTGAGTACCAAACAAGACAGAAGTTCAGGGGAAGATCGAGGCGTGAAACGATGAGAAATCGTTGAACAGGGAATGCCGCTCGAGAAAATGTTTCGGGAAGTTGACTTGTCCTCGTCAGGGAAGCAGCATTGCCTTGACGACGAAAAGATCACTTGTCAAAACGTTGGCTCTAGCGACATTTTCTGTTAAACGATTTCTCAAAGCATCAGTGAGACCATTACATGTGTTTCAGTGACAGTATTAGAAGTAAAGGCCCACAGAGTTTCAAACTGGCTACATGCATTTCCATGAAGAGGAAGGAGCATATGATTGCTTCAGATCTTTTGAACTACATGCCAAATTTAAAAGATGAACGAACTGTGTAGCCGAACCAACACGCATTCAAGCCTTTCATTACACTTACATTGCCGGTAACAGGTAGGCTATCGTAATGACGAATTAGTCTACTGACAATGCGCTTATGTCGGTCCAGTGAGGCTTGCAGAGAACACTGCCTACTCATGTGCTCATGCAAAGTGAACAACTGCTCAAATAATGGACCCAAATAGCTGTGCTCGCCCTTTGTCACTAGGAAACCTGAAAAAACCTCGCGGAACTAGAACTCACTGAGTTAACGCACCACACAGCCGCGCAAAACATGTGATGCCCCGATTTAGCTACCTTTGTCTAATGCAAGCTTGACTTGCTCGATGTGGCCTACTGCGGCTTCCGTTCGCTGCACGCCGCCTCAAATGTCTTTTCTTTCCCGTATTCATACTTGGCACGCCAACCGAGCGCGATCAACTTGTGATACCGCTGACCGAATGGAAAGGGAGAGCAGAAGCGATCGCTATGAACACAAGTCAACCACTTCCCGTGCTTCGCCCGATTTAAAATCCACAAAATAAGAAATAGAAAAAGCAAGTAAACATAAGAACAGTTCTTTAGAGTTTTATCAAACTTCTTTTTTTTGTAAAAACTCGTGAAAGACAATAAATGCCAACATACACATCAACCTCACTTCGTTCAACCAGATCTTAAGATGCCCGACAACCGCTACGAGTGCGATCTTCCTTGAAGCCGAAACTGGCGCTCAGTTTCTGAGGCCTGTCTAAGCACCGCGGCCGCCATCATGGTCTGGTCGGAAATCCCAGTGCAACGTGTTCAATTTCAAAAAGAGGCAAAAAAGCTAGGAAAACACGCACGAAATGGGGTACAAGAAATTGGGGGACCCTTAAGCTTCGCCTTAATGAGTTCAATGCGATAGTGATATCCACACACGTGATAGTGATAGTGATATCCACGCGATATCCACGCGATAGTGATAGTGATATCCACGCGATAGTGATATCCACGCACGCACGCACGCACGCATACGCACACGCGCGTGCACACACACACACACACACACACACACACACACACACACACACACACACACACACACACACACACACAAGTCATAACTATAGCAAAGTTTCAGCCCTCTTCAAGAGCACTTTTATGACAACAATGTTTTGTGTGTCCAAAGTACGAACTAGTGTAGTGCGCTGGTGCACTGTTAGGGCGAACTATAGGCACTGCCTTGCCTGTCTGTTCTCTCTACGTTCGCACGTGTTGGCTTCACTCACTGCAGAAACACTGCACTTACGCTTTCAGTCACTGCAGTCAATGTCGTAGCGAATGCACAGAATCCATCACAAGCTTGTCAACAACCCGGTTGCGTGAGCCAACGTCTACGCGCGTCACAATTTTTTCCGACGTATCGATAAACCCTCTACATGTGTGTAAGCGAATGCGTGCACAAATGTGTGTGCCGTTTCCTTTGTGTAACTAGCGTTACACCCACTACGTGTTTGCAAGGAAACATCCGCGCGGCGTGCTCGCACCATCTCTCGGAAACGGCGGGAAAACCGCAGCGCACCATCGCAACGCCTTCGAGAGATGGTGCGACCACACCACGCGCTCGTCTCTCTCGGAGGCGGCGGCAACAAGAGGCAACGCGGCGGCAACGCGATATCGCAATCGGGCCGTGTTCATATCGCATTCTCAATCGCTAGCCTGTCTCCGCTACTCGGTGAAGACCCCAAACCGTACCTCAAGGAAAGTCAAAGTGCGGACGCTCTCTGGCTCCTACCTTTATTTGCATCTGCCTCGAATTTTCGCTCATGGACAACGCTACGTTTTCGCTCACAACGAAAGACGCCGCCGCTAACACCGACACCGGAATTTCTGCGAAACGATCTATTTAACGCTATCGCGTTATCATGTGCGTGTGCGTGCGTGCATGTGTGTGCCTTTGTGTCCCAATTCATTCGTATTTTCGTTGCGCCTGTGCCTTTCTAAAATGCATTACCAGCATGCAAATTAACACGATTAACACTACCACATTGGGAAAATTTGTCCCTCCTCGGCTACCCTCCGCCATACATCCTCTACCATGGCGCATGCGCAGTGCGAGCACGCTTGGATGTACAGTCACGCTAGGAAAAAATTGTTCCCGACACTTTTTATACAGAATCTGTACTATTCGTGTTAACAAATAATCGAAAAATGATTTAATCTAATCGCACCTTGTTTTCAGTTCAATTCGTTTGGAGGCCGAACACTTGAAACTCGCACACCACTATAACTCAACGCTCCGTGTCGAAAACCATACGTCTACTCGTGTTGTGACACCTATCACAGTTCTAGAACATCATCGCTATTCCTATGAAATCTGTTTTCGAAAGTTTTTCTTCTAGACAGAGAGAAAAAGTGTACATATGAACACGCTACAGTTGTTTTCCAGACTAGTGTGCTTGTTTAGTTTTAATTGAAGACGTGATATACATATGTTACCTCATACTTGACAGCTTAACGGCACGTAGACTCGCAAAAAAAAAAAGCATCTGCACAAAGCCTCTCTTTGAATTCACCACAATGGCACCTGAGCGTTACACACATTCCTTATTGAATTTGCGGCATTAGCTTACGCGCCAATACTTCGTTTCGCCGAGGAGGCAGTCGAATTGCCTACATGTTTGTTGCCTCAAGACGGCGAGAACAATGACGCCAAGAGAGAAAAGTTTCATAAAGAAATATGTAAAATAACAAAAAGATAGGCGAGAACGCAGCCGGTTATAGCAACGCCTATGCGTTGAGTGGCACGTACTGCCCGCTAGCGCCAGCTGCGCCTCAGAGTTTGTCGGCTGCTTTTGGAAAAACATGGGCCAACCAACTGCTGGCGCGGGCCTGGCACCTCGCCTGAGGAAGAACAGAGAGAACTGTAGAGAGGTTTGCAGAGAGGTGCAATGCAAAAGGAGGAGAGGGACCAAGAACGGTGATGAACAAAATAGAGTAGTTGAACAAGATGGAAAGTGCACGAATATTGTTGTTCAGGGCCGCATACACTAGGTTGGGAGGCCGTGCTGTGAAACGTGACGAAGACGGAAGATTGCTTTCAGGCGCAGCCGTCCTTGTTTAATGAGAAGAAGAACATCGTGTACGCCCGCGAGGCGCCAGTCGATTCCGAATTGCCTCGACTGTTTTGCTTCTTCTGAATTACATTCTCCTGACGCGCTTAATTTTCTTTCGTTGACCACCAACCACTTTTTTCTCTATCTAGATAAGCCACAAAAACGAATTGAAATTACGGCGCTCACTTTTAAGCGAAGCCGCTTTTAATTACGGACCGCACTAGACCTTCCGTGATGGGTCCCTTGCATGCCTGGGTTTCAAACGCTGCTATTTCGCGATCGTATACATTTTCGTATAATCTACGAAAACGGAAGGACAATAGAATGAATATTCGCACGCGCCATATCCACCAGTTCTAGCCAGATATATCTGAATTTCTACAAAATTACTTTTATTTCCTTTTTCATTTGCGACTGAGTCACCCATTGATTCATTGGCTTTTTCGGCGAAAACATAACTAGTGCATGGACAGGTATTGTTTTTAAATTTGAAATGTTTTGTCCCATAAAATTGTGATAAATCCCACCTGCCACGAGGTGCGGAACGTAATTGCAAACGCAAGGCGTTGGCTGCTTGTATGAACAAATATGAAAACATTCGAATAATGCCTTCAAGCCCAGTTCCCCTAAAAGGTATAGCTGCGGACTAACAAATGACCGGCTCCTGACAAAAATGTTGCGGGCATGAAGTTATACATTTGCTGTGATATATCACCTTAAAGTATTAACCTCTATGCAGGTTATTGTCATTTGAAAATAATGCTCGAGGTATTGACAGCGCTGAAGTCCTTTTAGTTTGGGAGCGCTTTTCGAATAACCCGTTCTTCATCTGTTTAGTTTCGTTCTAGTAGGGTTGAATGGCTAATCGTAGACCAATCATTACTTTCAAATCGATTGGAATCCTGAGTATCGCTTCCTTCTGAAGGATCCTCATGCCCAACAAGGACACTAGGTTTCCTTTTGTTTCTGTTTTAGGGGGGAAGCACCTTAGGGTCGCGGCTTGTCGGCGGGTCATGTGGTTGTCATGGTCTAGCATAAGCGGGTATGCTCCACAATAATTGGGTAAATCCCACCACTCGCCACCGCTCCATACTATGCATATTATTAGTTAAAGTTTCGTCGTTATTGCCTAAAACTTTATGTTTGGCTTAGTGTCGGTGTTACAATTCCCAAGGAAATTTACCTAGGCGCTCAAGTTTCTTATCTAAAGCCCGAGATACTAACACGGATCTCTACGGTGAAGTCGTCTATTTGAAACACCACTTCGTGAAACATCTGCAAAGTGATGGTGCTTTACTCGCCACCGGCCCACTAAAATGATGAAGGCGCCAGTTATCACAACAAATACCCGATGACGTTAGTGGAGATAAGATACTCTTCTCTACAAGCCGCAGGGAACTGAAAGTAGGCATGTAGGGAAGAAGAAGAAGAAGATGCACGTTAGGTTAATCTACATTCCGACGCAGTTTTCCGACGACGTTAGTGGAGCTGAAACAACCTGCCCTACATACCCGGTTTCTGGTTTGGTACCACTAGCGCCTCATCAAAGAAATCTCTCTCTAAACCATGTGGCGAATTACGTCGGTCAGGCCCTCCTCTTCCTCCTCCTTCTTCTTCATCTGTATCTTCTTTTTCTGCTGTCTCTCATTGCCCATTAGCAGCAATTTTGCTGTGGGAAACATAGGCGCACACTGCACACTTAGCCCCTCCCCAGGTTTCACATTAGTGGAGCTGAGACACTCTTCCCTACATGCTTCGCCCCTCCCGAATTTTTTATAGCTCATTGTTGTGCTTGTGCTTTATCTTCTTTTTTTTGTAATCGCCGCTAGGGCGCAGCGCTTGGTCTTACCCTTGCCAGTGGGTGATGCCATATATCAACATCGATATCAAGCATTGAACCAGATGTAAATTTAGTTTGCTCCAATGAACGAACAATGAACTTGCTTTGCGTGCCTGCGGGTGCACGGTGAGTGCGTGCGTGCGCGCGCGCGCGCGCGCGCGCGCGTGTGTGTGTGTGTGTGTGTGTGTGTGTGTGTGTGTGTGTGTGTGTGTGTGTGTGTGTGTTTGTGGCGGAAAAGTTTCTTCGGTAAAACGTGAATCACCTCCAGCGAGTTAATACACGTTCACGTTGTTTTTGACACCAACTGGTGCAATCCGTACTTTTTCTTTAAGACTTTGCATTCTCGATATGAGAACACTCTGCAAGGTCTGTCTTTCAGAGGAGACTGTGACTATAACAAAGGAAAAGCGCACGACTAATGAGATGTGCGATGGAGTAGAAAAACGATCGCGTCGCAGTTGAGATCGTTGCGGCTTTGTGCTCAACCGTGCGAAGTGAAATATTATTTTGGCCGAGTTGCCGCTGTATAAAGGTCCCCGTTCGGATAATTAGCGTTGACGGCTCACTCCAGACACGCTGAGTCATTCACTGAGTCATTTTATGCGTATTTATTATGGTGAGAACGTCGCGCCTTCGCGCATCCGCTAAGCACTGCGCATCTGATCAATTTTCGCACAGCATTCTTGCGACTCGAGCCAATTAACCGGAGCTTCGCGCGGCCTTTTCTGGGGAGTACGGGAGTGGTGAGGCTTGCAAGCGCCTGCGCCCAAGTATCGCGGTTTGCCGCTAACCGACAAAAACTCGACAATGTCGCGCATAATGCGGTCGTTTGACCGTGGATAAATCGCAGTTTTCCGGCTCGCTGAAGGTCCAGCCGCCACTGACACCGGAATTGAGTAATTTGCTCGGTGTATGAGTTCAGCTGCATCTGAAGGCACGGTGAAAAGTTGAGAACTCGCATACCTTCTGTAACTCCGGCATGACGGCAACCGTTAAAACCAATAGTTTCTCCTAAGAGATAGGAATTTGCCAAATCGACGTCGTCAAATGTGTTGGACCTGGCATACTTTGGCAACGCTATATACGTAATCACATTCGAACAAGATGCAGTCATACATGTTGTGACAGGTTCCTTTTGGACTTTCTCATTTTTAGTGAAGTGATAAGAGCATAAGATGTAAGCTTGTACAAGTTTGTTATAAAAGAAAGATATAAAGTTACTTAAAGACACAATAAAAAAATTCTCGAGCTCTTTCCCTATTGGGAAAATGGGGGCAAGCGAAACTTGACGTGTGCGTCCCTGACCTATTAATCTTTCTTTGTTTCTTTCAACCACGGTATATTTCTGTCTTTCTATCCACGGAGGAAGTGAAATGGCTCCAATTGGAAGGGTGGCGGCTTGGGCTAGTTAGTATGTCATGATGATTGCGGGCGCGACGCGAGGGCGTGCCTAGGCAGTAGGCATCGTGCTTAATGACTCATGCTACGGCACCGGCGCCGGAACGTGAGGTCATGCGTTCATATCCGGACAACAGTGAAATGTGGCAATGGGAATTAAAAGGTGACCTCGATGAAAGATGAGATTGCCACATCAGGAAGGGCTGACAGCCGACAAACCCACGACCGAGCGAACATTCATTATTACAGAACGGCGCATGCAAATACTGATGTGAAGGCTGTGTGTGACCGGCGCACCTGCAATTTCTGTACGCGGTCGTCACCGGGTTTTCTCGCGCGCGCCAAGGTTGCCACCGAAATCTGTAACTCGTAAAAAGCTTCGCTTGAAAATGTGTGAGACTGTTACACTCGGGGTGTCGACGTAAATAGAACACCGCTAACCTGCTCGCCTACTTCCCTCGGCGTTTCAAGGATCTCCAAAAGGACTGAAGGGGAGTAAGGGGTGCTGAAAAGAATATACTACCGTAAAATGCCGCGCAAGCGCCCCCCTCCCTTTTTCGGGATATCTGAATTAAGCGCCAGTGACCGAGCAAGCGCCCCCCTCCTCCTCCTCCTTCCCTGCGGCCACTTGTTTTTCAAGACGAGCATCGCTTTTGTAAAAAGAACCACAAGACTGAGTACACTCAATGCGTGTCTAATGTTGTTTATGAAATTCCGTTGTCATGTGGCCTGTCGTATATTGGTCAAACCGGTCGTTCCTTCAATGATTAGACAGTGACGAGGGGAATAGAAACAATAAATAAATAAAGCATTTCATTGGAAACATGGATGGGCATTTTTTACTTTTAGCGGCTCTGCAGCCGCCATCTTGAATTTTGGTCCGGCACCGACCAAGCGCCCCCACCCCATTTAAATCTTGTCGGATTATCCTGCACCATAGGGGGGGGGGGGTGCTTGCTCGGCATATTACAGTACACAAACCCGTGTTCCCGTGCCTCCCCAAACTCGCAGTATATACGAAAACATTGAATGAAAGATAAAACAGTATCAGAACAAGCAGTACATAGGGAAAGAAAGCAAGAAATGCAAGAGAGGGACGGAAAAGAAAAGAAAAATACAAAGCTCCGATACTGCCTTGTGTCGGGAATTCTCAATAAGGGAAGCCACCGAACAAACGAGCCCAGGCTGCGAGGAACATGATAGTGCGGGCAACATCGCGGTGGGTAAACGGGGAATTACATATTACCACAGACACGATTCTCGCGACAGTTTTCATACCACCAGCGGCAAGGACGGCGTCACGGTTTCATTACGGTTGCGGTAACGCTACCTCGGCCTTCTAGGAAGAGCCGATGGGTTTCGAAACATGAAAGGAAAGAATGCGTCGCGTTGATCAAGAAACATGGACGAAATGGTCCAATGGGGTGAGAAGGAAAGTGCTACATGCGACGACATGCGTCTATTATTGTAGATTGGAAATGCAGTGGAAGAATGAATCCCTGTTGAGTTCTATATACGGTGTCTGTTTGGGAGAGTCAAGGAAGTTTTCAATCCTATTGAAACGAGGCACCCAAGGTCATTCTATAAAAAGGACTGAACAACTTTCTCGACACACCCAACCTCATCCCATATATAGAACGGAAGAATATATATTACGCGTCCAGCATTTTTCTACATAACTATCAGGCAACACCAGAACAAGAAAGGGATACTTCAGGGGGCATTTTACTGCAAAGCAGAAATCAATGTAACTACTTCTCCAGCCTTTTCTGTTACAATTTATTTGTTCCTTTTATTTTATTTTCTTCATACGTGACCTCATCAAACGCATCTGAAGCGTGGCGATACTCAGTTCGTTCTATTGCAGGGCCTTTTACTTTACCAGCTCGTTGAATCAAATTGAAAAAACGCCAGGCCTGCGCTGAAACCGCAGCACAGTCACAGCGAAAGCTGGAAGAGCGGCGTTTCTAGAGCCCGTTAAGCTCTCTTGGGGCTACAATACAAGTACACTAGAAAGGTACCCACTACGCCATAAATCACAATTTTTGTGAAGTTGGGAAGCACCTACTAAGCCATTATTCGTCATTCTGCGGAGAAGCGAGGCACCAGCTACATGTCTGTAAGGCATTATGTGCACTTTGTTGACGCGACGACTGATGACGATGAAGAATTAAGGCTCAGCCCTTTGTAATGGGTTGGAATCTTTGAACGGCCCACCAGTTATGTAATTTGCATTGGGTCACGCCCGGTCGTTACTTCCCTCACCCGTCATGCTGTATAACATAGGTTGACGTGGGAGAGAGACGGGGAGGGGGGGTCAAGAACTTTACTGAGACCCCAAGGAAATGGATCATGCGCTCATGGGCTTCCTTGGCAACCAATACAAGTGCACTTGCGAGGAACCCACTACGCTATAAATCAGGGTAAGTTTACTGAGACCCCGAGGAAGTGGATCATGCGCTTATGGGCTTCCTTGGCAACCAATACAACTGCACTTGCGAGGAACCCACTACGCTATAAATCATTGTAATTTTTGAGAAGTAAGGCAGCAGGCACCGTGCCATTTTTTTTGTCATTCTACGGAGAGCGTTGGTACCTGCTATACGCATGTAAGTCATTATGCGCACTTTGTTGACGCTGTGCCTGATCACGATGAAGAATTATGGCAGAGTCCTTTGTAATGGGTTGGAAGCATTCAGCAACCTACTCGTTGCGCAATTCGCATTGTGCGACGCCTGGTTACAGAATTCGCGTTGTGCGACGCTTGCTGCTTATTTTACTCTTCTACCACGCTATATTGCATATGCTAATGTGGTTCCTTCCCGACATGAAGCCTGTATAGTACCTTTTTGCAAAGCAGTTTCAAGCACCGGCATGGCTCAGAGGTTGAATACAGGGCTCCCACGCAGAGGGCCCAGGTTCGAACCTCGTTCCATCCTGGAATTTTTTTCTTATTTCGTTTTTTTCTTATTTCGAGCGATACTGGTTACGGACACCGGCGGCGGCGGCGGCGGACAACTACGGCGCCAAAAACGGCCGGTGAAATGATCTCATAACAGCTTTCGCTGTAAAAAAGGCAAATCAATCGCACCGAGCCTGGTTCATCGTTTATTCGAGCACCCGTTTTTCTTTCTTTCTAATCAGATCACCAGGGTTCACATCTATGTTCTCCTACTTGAAATATTGTTTTTCCTAAGGGCTTTAGAAAGATGAGCTGGTGCACGTAAGCGGTAAAAGTTAATGGCAAAGATTGAGCCTGAATGACCTCGGTGATAGCACGGCTATTCAATTTCGAGCTCCTCAGATCACGTACACTACGTCTGCGGAGCTCCTGACCAAGTTGTTTTCTTCTTGGTTATTTTTTTCTCGGTGGAATCACCAAAAAAAAAAAAAAAAATCGGCAGATCCCACGTACCGCGGGGATCGATGTTATGCGAAGCATGCGCAGGAAGGTGACTGTGGCGTAATTTTTCTCATTGATCGAAACGTTACGGAATGACGCTAGAGAAATATGGAAGTGGTATACGCACACTCATATGCTGAAGAGTCGCATATGTATTATATAACCAGTTGTTTACAGTTGCGTAACGATGCCAACCGCAACATGGGTGTTGCCAACAGCAGACGCGGTAAGCTGATATGTTGTGCTTATATTCTTCAATACTGGATAGCGCTGATCCGAACAGGACAAAGAAGGAACACAGATGCACAGGACAGGCGTTACTCGTAACTAAGCTTCATTCAGGAAAGTTTCCCTAGATATGTACACAGCCGAGTGGCACGCGCAGGCACACTGCACGTACGTTACAGTCACAGTTATAGATGTTATGCTTATACTTGTCCGTTATGACGGAGAACGCACGCACGTTTCACGAAGCCGTCTGTATATGTAGAAGGGGTTCTTGACACATCTTGAACAAGGTCATCATCACAGTGATCAGTGAGCTCCAGGAGCTGGACCGGACTTGTTAATCGGATCCGCTCGTGATCGCGGCTATGATGAGTCTTAGTGTAGGGTGAGGTATAGTGCAGCCGGAGGAAATCCTGTATGCCTCTTACAATGAAATGATCTATGATGCCTCCTGTCGTGGACGTGGCAGCGAGGTATTTTGATGTCCTCTCCACATCCAAGCTGTCTTTCACGCAGTATAAGGACCAAGCGTTGTTGGGTCTTGATAAATCAATGTTGAAGTCACTGGTAATGATGAGAGGCCTGGTTCTCAGCATATTTATTGTAGGAAACATTGACCTCGCTTTCTGCGTAATCCACGTGGTCCACGTTGCGGACCACGTGGACGAGTGGATGGTAGTTGAGCATCTTCTAGGGGTGTTCTGTCTTCAGCCTCCTCACTTTCCCTGCGTCCGCCGCGTTGGTGTAGCGGTTAAGGTGCTCGGCTGCTGACCCGAAGGTCGTGGGTTCGATCCCGGCCGCGGCGGTCGCATTTCGATGGAGGCAAAATGCTAGATGCCCGTGTACTGTGCGATCTCTGGATGTTAAACAATACCCGATGGTCAAAATTTCAGGAGACCTTCGCTACGGCGTCCCTCATAATCACGTCGTGGTTTTGGGACATAAAACCCCCACAATTATTATTATTATCACTTTCCTTGTATGTCAATGTGTGTGTTCGCGGTTACTGTGTTGGTTGCGACTCTGTATCACTTGTGGCACATACCCGCATAACGTTAACTCTGGTTTACGGGTATGTGCCGCATGTGACTGAGAGAAAGGGTTTCATGACGTAGGCGAAAGGTATTTTGCGTTATTCATGTCATGACCAGTGAATCGTGTTCGTCATACACTGATCCCCTGCTCTGCCAATTTTGGTATATTACATGTTATGGAGACGACCAGGAGAGTGCCCAGACGTAGGCGGCTAGATAGATAGATAGATAGATAGATACGTAGATAGAAACGCCCAAAGTGCGTGAGGTTCGCTAAGAAGTGCTTTGCATTTAATATAAACAGGCAGCTGCGCGTACATCACTTCTCGTAATCTCAAAGTCACGTTCTCCGTGGCTTTTGGTTAGGTCTTGCGGTTCCCTGAAATCATTCGTAGTGGTAAGTGCAAGTGGTAAGCGGCGCACTCGAATGATTTAAAAGTTAAAAAACAAAGAACTAGTCGTAGGCAGAATGTACTCCATTTTTTTTTTAAATTACGTGGCGCACGAAAAAAAAAAGAAGCCTGAGTACAATAAACGGTGAACTGCATTAGGAAATGTCGAAAACATATTTCAACATTATGAAATAATTTAAATAGACTTCGAAGCTGTGGCCCATTGTACTCTAAGCAATACCTTTTATAATAATTATTATTAATTATTGGAATCTTATGGACGAAAACCACGGCATTATTATGAGGGACGCCATTGTTGAGGGCTCCGGAAATATCAAAAGCCTGGTGTTCTGAATCGTGCGCCTAAATCTAAGTACACTGGCTTCTAGCATTTCGCCTCTATCGAAATGCGGCTACGTGAGCCGGGATTCCATCGCGCGACCTCAGAGTCAGCCCTCGAGCACCTAAACTACTAAAGGACCGCGGCGGGTAGCTATTTTTTTTAATGTACGATATAAATTAATCGCTGCACTGAAATTGGTCCAAGACAATAATTCACACGTAGTGTTTTAGAGTTCCTTATCGGGATATAATGCGGGCTTCTTATTCCGGCAGGTGTAACAGCACGTTCACGCATGCGTTCGATATTGTCTTGCGCTGCCAGCCACGCGGTCGAAAGAGTGCTGCGGGCAAAGGGAGCAGTAAAGCAAGCAGACACGCTTCATCCGCCGGCCAAGCCTCACGTCCTGAAGTTTCTTTCGCATGCAGCCACACAGGAGAGGAAAGAAAACAGACGCAAGGTCAGCCACAGACAGTGCTGAAAGCAGAGGCGAGAAAGAGACGGATGGCGTCGGCAATTCTTGAGCGTCACCATACTCGTTTTTTTTTTCATGTTTGTTCGGTCTAGTGTCCAGCGGGCGCCGTGCGCGTTGTGCCAGATGGGATGGCCGATTTGTGCAGCGGGAGCAGGGCGGTCCAGCCTGCCTATCGACCAACTTCGATCAAGATGTTTGGCTTCTCGTTTCCGCTTGCCTCGGATGCATCAGCTCTCTTCCTCTAGCTATCACGGCACGCTGTCCGCATGGCAGCACAAAAGTCTGCGTGCCAGCGAATCACGAACGGCCGCTTTGTCTTCTGTGGTTGTTTACGTCGTGTCTTTACACCCGGGGTGCCGTGTATGCTTTCTGCAGCCACTTCTCGCGAATGGCGACTCAGCGCCAGTTAGGCCTGTGTCTCCTTCCGCGGCAGTCTGTGCGGTGTCACCGGCTCTTTTTTTAGCGTCGGTCCTCTGGCAGGACATGCGCGCTTGCGTACGCGAGCGAGTGAGTGAGTGAGTGAGTGAGTGAGTGAGTGAGTGAGTGAGTGAGTGAGTGAGCGAGCGAGCGAGCGAGCGAGCGAACGAGCCAGAGGGCGAGCATTAGTGGGGATTTATTAGTGGGTTAGTGAGTGTACGTGTCAGCGAGCTTGTCAGGCAGTCAGTTAGTGTAAGGGTAAGATAATGAGTGAGGTGAGCCAGTAAGTGAATTATAGAGGAATGTATTGCGAAAGAGCGTCAGTAATTGGAGAGTTATAGGAATAGTTAGTCAGCGACCCAGCGAGCGTCGCGATAAAAGTGCGCAATTTTGGCACATAGAAAGGCGATGGTGAAGCTGCAGTTGTGTATGCAGTAGTCATAGGTTTCTTAGGCTTCGTTATTTTTTGTTTCGTGACTTTTTATTATTTTAAAACTATGAATTTTGTTTACCTTGTATGAAACTGCGTGGTTATATATATTATTAAGAATGTATCATGTTATTTCTGTTGTATATGCTCCGAGTGTGCATTCGGGTGCTAGGCTCCCGTCAGGCAGAGCACATCCGCCTTTTGCCCTTGTATCTAAGACACTTTTTTTGTCTGAAATAAAGAGCTAACTAAACGCTCTTACAAATTACGTTACTGCATTACAGTTACCAGACAATTGTGAGAAGGTGAGTCATTGAAGCGATAAAAAAAGTGAACAAAATAGATAACTGAATGAGGGCGACGAAAAAATCGTCTAAATCATTGATCGGCCCACACAAAAAGTTCAGTAGTGCGAGATCGATTGATTAGCTGTCTACGCAGTTGTTTCTGTGACATGCTTATACTTATTTGACTGCAACAGAAATGAGGCCCAGTCCAAAGCTCGAAGCGCCGAAAAAAAGAACGAAGGATAAAATAATGTACTGAAGATGTGAACTGTTGATTGTGTCACCCGTGTGCGCATGCGTCAAGACATATGAAAAAACAATTATTCGCGGTACGAAAAGCTATGGGACCTTAATTATGCACACGTGCCATAAGAAAAGGTTTTGCGATATTTTGATCACGTTGATACACGTATATTAGTTAGGGGCCATTTAGTTAAATAAAATACGAGCGCACTTGCTTTTTTCTTGTGTATTGAGCCAATTGGATGGAGCCTTTCATATTGAAGCATGATTGGCGTACATATACCAGAACCAAAAAGGTCTTGGTGGAGATCCAGCGCCGCCATAAACATTTATTCTGTGTTTGAAATTGATTTCTGATGCTGATGGTGATTTCTGAGGATTTTCTCACGTGACCGGGGGACGGGTGCACAGTTTTTTCGTTGAATCTGCATAGATATGCGTGCAAACTTTAAGTGCAAGATCCTACCACAGCTATTGCTGCACCAACCTAACACGATTGCATTCATGCTACATCCAACTGCATTCGCTAATTTCCTTGACTTCAAGCGCATTTACATTTTTAAAATAGCTGATTTTACAATACAGAAGTAACTTTGTGTCGCTGGATTTAATAGAAAACATAGCCGTTGCTAGGAGTTCTATCAGAGATTCTGACATCTCACAGGTGAAAATAATAGTTTTAATAAAAAAACATGACCTTTTATTTTTCGACTTCCTGAGTATTTTCTTTGGAAAACACAATTCTTTTTTTGTAGAAAAGAGTCGTGTCACCCTGTTTTCTAAACTACTATAAACAGTGTAACCCAATGCAGCTCAGCCTGACTTACACAACAGCTATGTTCTTTATGTGAGCTATTCAAGGAAACAAGACGGTGTAATAAATGGACCTTTTTATCATTACGACGTACCTTAGAACGATACGCATTGAAAAAGTATAGAAGTCTGACGTTACACGCCTCGGAGTATAGCATACATAAATGCATAAATAAAAAATAAATAAATAAATAAATAAACATATAAATAAATAAAATATTCGTGTTAACTGTCATTTCATTAGGCACATATCTGTTTCGTTGGTCAATACGAATCCCGTTCGTCTTTTCAACGCGTAATGTATGAATTTCTAAGAATCCGCGTCATGAACTGCTCAATAATTTGTTGCTATTTATTCCACAAAAATAGCAAGAGAGTCAGACATAATAGACTGTGTGGTTACTGTGGGAAAATGACAAGAAAATGGCTGAAAGATTATACTTTTGCTATTTTCATCTTCACAGACACGCTCCAACGGAATCTCCCGTGCAATACATCACAGGGAACGATGATTCCATGCCGATAAAAAGAGTAAAAAAAAATGCAGGAATCTTCTGCTTTCGTCTTTAGCGTGGTGTTAATTTTTCCTCCTGTCTAGTTATAGTTTTGATTTTCCTCTTTCAACACTATTTTCTCTTCGCGTTTTGTTCGCCTATGTAGTTCTTGACGATCAAAGCACCCTCTTGAACAGTGTTCTTGAAGCATGTTGGAACGTGGGATGAAAAAAGAGCGCGCGCTGCTGCAGGTGCCATGGAAAGCGAGAAATCGCTCCGTAATTCGTCGGCGGAGTTCTATTATCGCTCGCACACTCGCTGCGCGATAATTCGACGTTAAGAAAAATGCGCGCTACTGCAGTATCTCCCTCATTTACTGCCAGTCGCAAATGCGCTTCGCGAAATTCCTCGCGCTGCAAGCAGGTGACGGGTACCGAAATCCTCGTAAATTGATGGTGCACGTGGAACTTTGGTGTAGTAGGACGACGCTAATAATATCGTAGCATACAGGGTGCACATAAAAAGAACAATATATCGCTACATTCCACTGCTGACACAAACATAACAGCTGTAGTAGTCCAAATAAAGCAAAGTTTGTGCTTTCTTTTTTTTTCCTGCTCTATGTTTTCGTCTTTTGTGAATTACAACATTTTGTATAGTCTTAGACCGGACTCACTACAAAATTCAGTTTGAGAAATTGCTCAGTTTTCTTTCATTAGCATCATTCACGACACTCGCGTCAGCATATTCTCTTTTTTTTTTTTTTCACGCAGTCAACACGTGCGACGTCTACAACCCAACATACATGACATGAGTTGTCATTTGTTCTGCACAAGTGGACACGTTATTAAAAAAAAAGAATCTCAAAACGATTGTCAGTTTAAGGCTCGATTGTGTTCTCTCGCGCCTTAAACGAAATATGAACCACAACGTAAGCAGTGAATGGACGAGCAGGATGGAATAAGAAGTCGAAATGACCCTCGTGCGAGTACACGAGTTCGGACGGCTGGCGCCTTTTCCACGACGCTAATAACATTTAAAACCTTTTTTTGTTGTTGTTAAGCGCGTCCGGCAGGACGTAAATAAAGGTGTTCCAGACCAGAAACACTTTTTTTTCCTGCTACCTTTTGCAGCAAGCAGTCTTGGTGCGTTGTGAGAATACTGACGGAGTGCCGCCCAGGGGACCTTATGCTATTCTCGTTGACAGCGATAACTGACACAATTGTGGTGAATTTTTCGTAGATTTCATAAAGGGGATAGCCTATTACTCGCCGTACACACTGTCTTTCTGAAAGCTCACATAGTCTCTGGGGGTATATTTATTATGAGGTTACGCGAAAACTCGGGTTTTACAGTTAAGTGTGTCTGGTGGAGAGTGTCACGCAGTCTGTAAAGACTGGCATCATTCCTCTTGGTTTCCTTAACCTTTCGCTAATGTAACGTTCTTCTGCTGTCGAAAACAGGTGTCGGTACTCGCTTTATTCTCCACTTTTTCAGGCTAGGGTGTGTTTTTGACTTGTCTGTCTGACTGCTACAGAGACCATTTTCGACTAGGCCACGGCTGGCCTCATGCTTTCTGGGAACCCGCTGCGTCACTTCCCTTCTGGACCAGGTGATTACTGTGTTTAATGGCGCTGTCACCAACAGCAGCATGCTTGGCTGCAAGTGGCGCTGTGTATATTGCAGTCGTTGTAACAACACGCACCCACCCACCCGCCCATCTTACCCACAAGCACACACACCTGGCCATAGGTCGGCAAACTCACTCATGAGTCGACTCACTCAGACTCACTCAGACGCATATCGAGACGTGAGTCTGAGTCTGAGTGAGTCCGGGTTAGTAAAGTTTTTGTGAGTATGAGTCCGAGTGAGTTCTTTTGGGAAAAAATTTGGTGAGCCTGAGTCCGAGTGAATCCGGTTGAGGAAAATTTTGGTGAGTCTGAGTCCGAGTGAGCCCTAAGGGCAAAATATATTTCTTGAGTGAGTCTGAGTGAGCTCCATATTTTTTGCCGACCTATGGTCCTATCTACTCAACTTCAGCATTACTATCAGCCTTATGTCGGCTCACGTTTATACTCACGTATGGTCCCACATACTTCAACGCGCTACCATTCATACGTCAGCTCAATATTTATTGATCAGAGGGGTGAGTTGAGAAGGGGGAGGGGGATGAGGTGCCTTGACCTCCCCCCCATAAACATTTTCACGGGAACTTATTGATAAAAATATCTCGTGTGAGTCATCTCATTCAATAAAAGGTCCATATTGAGCTGCAAACTCAGACAACTCATATATGAAGGTACGAAATCAAAAGGTGCTAAGTAGAGCACCGATTATGCGAGATATTGGCATTAAAGAGCATTGACATTATGGTAGAAAAAGGCTAATTATAGGCTAACGGACTCGTGAGTCGACTCACTCAGACTCACTCAGACTCAGATCGAGCCATGAGTCTGAATCTGAGTGAGTTCAAGTGAATTATATTTTGGCGAGTCTGAGTCCGAGTGAGTCCGGTTGAGAAAAATTATAGTGAGTCTGAGTCCGAGTGAGTCCGGATGAAGAAAAGTTTAGTGACTCTGAGTCCGAGTGAGCTTTAAGGGTAAGATATGTTTCGTGAGTGAGTCTGAGTGAGCTCCACATTTTTTGCCGAGCTATGCACCTGGCACACACACGTATACACACCAACACCCACAACACACACACACACACACACACACACACACACACACACACACACACACACACACACACACACACACACACACACACACACACACACACACACACACACACACACACACACACACACACACACACACACGCACACACACACAAACACAAAGCGAATGATTTAATTACACCTCAACAATAATATAGTAGGGACAGGCCCATAGCCAAGGGGGGGGGGGCTAGGGGCCCGCACCCCGCCCCCGAAATTTTGGTGAATTACTGAACTGAACTGAACTGAACTTTATTTATTTCAACATTCGGGATGCTAGGTGTTTTTACCAAAAATAAATATTAAAAATAGGTGTTTTTTCTCAAACAGTCAAAGGTTTTCAGCAGGTAACCCCCGCCCCCTCCCCAGATAAAAATTCTTGGCTACGGGTCTGAGTAGGGCATGGCAAACATTAATGGGCGAAATTATCAGTTTAAGTCAACGAGGGCGCGAATTCGAATCGCGGCCACGACAGCTGCATATCGGTGGGCGTGGAATGAAATGACACCCATTTACTAAGATTATGGTGCACGTTAAGGTATTCCAGGTGGTCAAAATTAATCCAGAGCCCCCACTATGGCCTGCCCCATAATAAAATTGTGGCCTTCACACGCAAAGCCTCAGAATTGCGTTACTCGACATTAAGACCGGTTTTGTTAAGAGAACAAACATTACGCGGATACACCTTGAAGATCGCACGCAGGATAACAGTAAAAGCTTACGAATACAGATAGGTCTTCTTGACTACTAACGCACCAAAGCAAAAAAAAAATTACTGTCGTGGTTTGACTTTCTTCAAGCACGGCCCGCAAAATCAGCAGGTCGCAAGCCCAGTTAGGAGGCCGTGGTGTTTCTATATACCTATGAGCGGCGCCGCGATCGCCGTCACGTGTTCCGTTATTTCCATTCATCTCCCTTCTTCCCTCTTGACACCGTGTGTGTGCCTGCGTGGCGTATACTCTGCCCACACGTGTATTTGCGGGGCTTCTCACCGGCTTGATGTCACAAGGGCAGTCAGGAAGGCGTGATTAATCATTACGCTAGGATCGCGAGGGAAAAACATAGCGGGGGAAGGCGCGAAGAGGGAGGACACGTTACATCCTACTACGAACCCCGCTTTTTTTCCCTATGGTCGGCTAACTTAGCCCCGCGAGGAGGAGGCCTGCTGGCCGTGGCCTGGACTACCGTGACGTGCACCGCTCGTTCCGACGACCGCTGGCAGTGGGGAAATCCGTCACGCTCAGCCTTACCTTAAAGCCTGGCCAACTAATTATTTCTCCCGAGCAATGCTTTGAATGTTGGTTTTTCTTTTCTTCCTTCTTCTGACATCGCGGTGGTTCGACACGAAAAAAACACAAAGTTCTGGCTAATTAACCGTCATGAAGCATGTCATATTTATTAAAAAAGATTGTTTTCTTCGGCTATTTCTCAGAGCATAAATACTTAGCACCGATAGTTATGCTCTTTAGAAGAAATGTCTCGCGTTGCAATTGCGTTCTCCTATTTCTTCTATTCACCTGCAAGAATGAACTTTCTCGCGTCTTATAGCTAGAACCTTCAATTTGTAGTTCTGCGGCATATGCGTATATTCAATTTCTTTTAAACGCGAGGCATTTCTTAGCGAACCAAAGCCACTTGGACTGTTTCTATCTATCTATCTATCTATCTATCTATCTATCTATCTATCTATCTATCTATCTATCTATCTATCTATCTATCTATCTATCTATCTATCTATCTATCTATCTATCTATCTATCTATCTATCTATCTATCTATCTATCTATCTATCTATCTATCTATCTAGCCGCCTACGTCTGGGCGCTCTCCTGGACGTGTACTCGCGCTTAGTATATGGACGAGGCAATCTATAGTATGCGCGCGCGACGACAGCGCCGGATGCTCCCTTGGTGGGCCGATGAAAACGTCGAAGGTCGTCGGCTCGCCCATGGAAGCGACTGCGCGCTGCCGCGCGCGCGTTTTTGGCGGAGCGCATGCTGCCGGTTATTGCGTTTTCAAGTTGCAAAGAAAGCCACGTCATTCTACAAATCGGTACGCACCGTTCTTATGCCGCGCAGCGTCGCATCAGCCTTGAGAAGATGATAAGCACTGAAATGAACTTTTAGGCTGCTGTTGAAGGAAAATCACAGGCAGAACAAGGGCCAAGCTGTACGCACTTTCAAACTGTCGTTATTTTGCGTGGCTTATTTTCATCGTTGTCGTACGGCAGATCGAGTGGCGTTGCCCTTACGAATACAGCAATAAAGTTTAGTCGACCTCTCCCATATCGTCGCACCTATGCATTACGCTCAGGAAAGAGCACACTGAAACACCAGCTGATTAGAAAACCCATTGTGGTACTGCGCACACCGCGAAATATTTAACAAAGTGATCTCGATTGCGTATATGCGCTGGTGCTCTCCAAGATTCGTGCTTGCGGCCTGCGAGCCTGTGAGGCAGCCGAGGAACAGAACGGGTTCTGTATCGTAGATTCTTCGCATAAATGCACGAATTGTGATCCTATTTTTTTGTCATTACTAACTCGATTTTTTGTTGGGCGAGTTGGAACGAGTCAGTCACCCATGCACTCGATTTGTTTATTCTGATAAGCCTTTGGAAGTCCATGTATCATTCATTCTACGCAGTCCTCACCAAACAAATTGCCATTTCTGATCATTTTATATATGTCGTTAATCCACTATACGATGAGGAACATTTTGTACCTCGCAAAGGAGGGGCGCTCAAGCTACTTATCTTTTCCTTTTTATTTCAAACGCGTAATGAGGCCATATCGGTGCCGCTAATACTGCAGCATTCCGTTCTTTCTAGACATTTACTACCGGGCACAAAGCCATTGTAACTGATTAGAAAACGATCTCGCCAGTGTGTCTGAGGCAAATCAGATCACTTATATATATATATATATATATATATAATATATATATATATATATATATATATATATATATATATATATATATATATATATATATATAGAACCTTTCTCAGGCTGTGACCGAAACGTCGACGTAATAAATGAAGTTGTCTTGAAGTGCCACCTCTCATACTTATTCGGCAACCACTCCAACCTTTTATATATATATATATATATATATAATATATATATATATATATATATATATATATATATATATATATATATATATATATATATATATATATATATATATATATACATATATATATATATATATATATATATATATATATATATAGGTGCAGCAAAAAATAAAACAGGGCCGCGGCAATGGGCACTCTGGTGTTTACCAGAACGCACCTGCAGCGATTCGTCGAATGCGCACAAACTAATACTTCTGCGGCATTTAGTGATGATACCACGCAACTCCGCACATTGACCCAGACATTCATCCAGTGAAGGAATCCACGCAACATGCAACGGTGCGACTCGACCGAAGCGAGATTATTCATCGCGCAACGGGAAATGAAGGGATCTATAATACCTGCCCAGAACTGCGGGCGGGAGACCCGCATGAGCACTCAGCGATCGGCCGCAGTTTCATTACGCTTCGCACCTGCGGTACATACTGCGCTCTACACACGTGGGATCTCTGTGGAGAAGCAGCGATGCAGGAGCGATGGGAAAAGGGGAGAGACCGTATTTGCCTCTCTCGGAAAGAGCGCTCGCCTGTATATGCAGACGCGAGCAGCCTAATTTCGGGCGGCGTCATCACATAAAGCTTGTTTGGCGAACGCGAATGGTTGTGCAGGGCAAGCAATAACCTCCTCGATTTGCAACAGCCAGTGAAAGGAGAGAGCTGCAAGATGCACAGAGCTTCGCCGTTGGATTCTGTTGGCATGTGCCGCAAAGCTTCGCAGACCAATTCTTCTCCTTTAATAATTGCGGCCTATAGATTTTCAGCGCACACAGTACGTCGGTTAATGCGAATATCCGAGGTGCGTAAGAGCGCCCATGTACAAATATTAACTAAATACCAAAGGAACAGCGACTAAATTAAAAACACACGACGCACAAACAAGAGTTCGAAAACAACGTGCTGTAAGACCGGGGTGTAAATCACATTATATAAAAAATCGATTATACTACACTCTAAAGAAAAAAAAGAGTCAAAATAGGGTCATGGAACCGTGACTCTCTTCGGGCGTCCATGTGACCCCTTTTGGAAGGTACAGGCAGAGAAAAAGAGTTAGCAGTTCGGAAGGAGTCACTGGACGCCCCTGAAAGCGCGTTTCC
>NC_051178.1:96458994-96554991 GCF_013339695.2 Rhipicephalus sanguineus
CATGTAAATCATGCTGTACATGACATGCGTGTCATGATTTTCATGTTATGACTTGTCATTATGTTCGTCATACTTTCATGTTACGCCATACCAATTTTGGTGTACATTCGATTAACCAAGCGAACAGGAGAGCCAAAGTCGTAGGCGGCTAGATAGATAGATAGATAGCTAGATAGATAGATAGATAGATAGATAATAGATAGATAGATAGATAGATAGATAGATAGATAGATAGATAGATAGATAGATAGATAGATAGACATGCTCAAGGTCGCAGAAGTCGCTAAGAAATGCTTCGCATTTAACAAGCCGAGGAAATGCTAGGCGACGACATCACCCAGCCGTCCAAGAGCCCGTGGGCGTCTCCCGTGGTGTAGTGAAGAAGGATGGGTCCCTACGTTTCTGCGTCGATTATTGTCAACTGAACAAAATCACAAAGAAGGACGTGTACTCTCTCCCACGGGTAGACGACGTCCTGGATGAATTACACAGCGCAAGATACTTTTCGTCGATGGACCTCAAGGCGGTTGCGGCAAATAGAAGTCGACGAGAGAGACCAATAAAAGACTACCTTATAACACCGGACGGCCTCTTCGAGTTCAGGTCATGCCTTTGGTCTTTGTTCGGCACCTGCGACTTTCCAACGCGTTATGGATACAGTGCTGGCTGGCCTGAAGTGGCAGACGTGCCTTGTGTACTGCCACGACGTCCTTTTGTTTGCCTCAAACTTAGACGAACACCTCCAGCACTTTGAAGCTGTATTTCAAGCAATCAAGACCCCGGACTCACCATGAAGACAGAAAAGTGCCGTTTCGCGTACGGGGAGCTCCTGTTCTTGGGTCACGTCATTAGCAAATCTGGAGTTCGCCCGACCCGCGGAAAACAGTGCCATCGCTGCCTTCCGCCGCCCACCAACAAGAAAGCCGTACGCCGATTTCTCGGCTGTGCGCCTATTACAGACGCTTCGTCAAGGAATTTTAACGGATCGCCGAGCCACTAACCCACCTCACGGAGAGCGACGTAGAGTTTTAGTAGGTAACGGCGCAGGTCGAGGCATTTCAAGAACTGAAACGGCGCTGCAGCGCCTCCGATAGTTGCGCATTTCGACGAATACGCCGATACGGAAACCACACCGACGCAAGCAGCGTAGGGCTCGGCGCCGTCCTTGTGCGGAGGACCGACGGACTGGAACGGGTTATCAGTTGTGCTAGCCGGTCGATATCCAAGCGGAAGCGAACTATTCTACAACAGAAAAGAAGTGCCTTGGCATCATCTGGGCGACATCTAAGCTTCGCCCTTACCTCTACGGCAGGTCCTTCATGGTTGTGAGGGACCATCACGCCTGTGGGGTTAGCTAACTTGAAGGAACCTTCAGGTCGCCTCGCATGGTGGAGCCTAAGACTTCGAGCATTGAACATTACATCGTTTACAAGTCGGAAGAAAATCCGACGGCGACTGGCTCTCTCGTGCCCCCGTCGACGCACCGCCGCAGGATGACCACGATGATGACTGCTTCTTGGGAACGATAAGTGCCGACGACTTCGCTGAACGACAGCAAGCCAACCGGAATCAGGGGCCATGTGGAATACCTCAAGGCCAGGACCGCCGTTGTCCGAAAGTATTCAGGCGAGTATTTTAGAACTTCTTGCTGGGCGAGTTGGTGCATGTTCGTGGTGGGAATCGTTGCGCATTCCATCGGACGAACACAGGAAGGAAGGACTTGTTTCCTTTTACTCTGTCCTTCCTTCCTGTGTTCGTCCGATTGAGTGCGCAACGATTCTCCACGAACATTCAGGCGAGGATTGCGTCATTTTTCCTGAAAACGACATCCTCGTGAAGAAGAACTTCTCTCCGCCCCAGGACAACTACCTTATTGTTGTACCTTCGGCACTGCGACCAGAAGCTCTAGAGGCCATGCACGACGACCCGACGGCTGGCCACCTCGGCTTTTCCCGCACGCTCGCGAGGATACAAGGAAAGTACTACTGGTCACGCTTTACCGCCGACGTCGCTCGCTACCTGAGGACATGCCGGGACTGTCAGCGACGCAAGACACGCAGACAAAGGCAGCAGGACTTCGGCAGCCCATCGAACTACTCGCCGACCATTCCAGTAAATGGTATCGACTTACTGGGGCCGTTCCCGACGTCGACTGTTCCCGACGTCGACGAAGGGCCGTTCCGACGTCGACGAAGCTACCGACTAATTCACCCGCTACGCCGAAACAAAGGCCCTGCCCAAAGGCAGTGCCGCCGAGCTAGCCAAGTTTTTCGTTGAGAACATCGTCCTGCGTCATGGGGCCCAGAAGGGCTCATAACCGACAGAGGTACGGCCTTTACTGCTGATCTTAGTCAAGCGATCTTGAAATACAGCGAAACAAGCCACCACCGGACCACAGCTTACCACCCACAGACCAATGGCCTCACGAGCGTCTAAATAAGACCATCGCCGACATGCTGGCCATGTACGTCAAGGTCGAGCACAAGACGTGGGATGCCATCCTTCCCTACGTGACCTTCGCATACAACACGGCCGTGCAAGGAACGACGCAGATGACGCCAAAGAAGTTGGTATACGGAAGGAACCCGGCAGCGACGCTCGAAGCCATGCTACCCAACGCCACCGACGAAGAAAACCTCGACGTGACTCTACCTTCAGCGCGCCGAAGAAGCCCACAGCAAGCCCGCCTACGCATCAAGAATAAGCAGACGACTGTCAGCCGCCGTTACAATCTTCGACGACGCTCGTGGATACCAGCCCGGCAAACGTGTTGGGTGTGGACGCCGATACGCCGATGCGGGCTTAGTGAAAAACTTCTTCGGCGATACTTCGGACCATACAAGGTGCTTCGACGTCGCGGCACTCTTGATTACGAGATTATCCCGGACGGCATTACGAGCTCTAAACGGCGCCGTGCACGACCTGAAGTCGTTCATATCGTGCGCCTAAGCCGTTTTATGCGGTGCGTGAGAGCCTTATTGAACCTGAGGACTGTACCTTTTCCTTTATTATTGTAATTTTGCTTGTTCTTATTGCTTGTACTTTTTTGCTTTATTATTATACTTCCCTTCTGTATGCATTTGTTTTCCCCTTCCATGTTCTGTTACAAGCATCAGGCAGGCAGGCAAAGAACTTTATTTTGATCCGGAGACGACGGTCACTCCCCCTTTAGGGGGCGACATCGGCGGCCCGCACAAGCATCAGGACGATGCCTTTTCAGAGAGGGGCAATGCCACACACGCTTCTTTCATTCTATGTTTTCTGTTACCGGCCCTTGCACGTTAGCTGCTCCCTTGCTCAAAGCGCGCCAGAATGTCTGAGAAGATTCCAGATTGTAGTAGATCATTTTGTTAAGATTGCGCACGTGACGCGAATATTCAAGATTATTCCAGAGCTTGCGCCATCACCAGTGGTAAGGCTGGAAAGTTCAATGCGTGATGCATAAAAGACGGCGCATCCCAATGATGTTCAGTTTTATCCACGGCCGACGCCCTGTTCGCCGCTGTCAGTGTACAGCGTGTATTGCTGTAGCTTGAATTTTCATTTCCCGGCGACAAGTTGGGCCAAATAAGAGTTTCATCTTGAACACGACGACTGCTGTCGTTGTCGACGTCACCACCCCGTGACAATATGTTTGTTGAAGTCATGCAGAACAAGTTAGATGGTTGCAACTGAAGCTGTGACTTGAATGATTCATTGTTTGTGCATTAACCTAGTTTATCAAAATACAGTTGTATTCCAGCACTGCAAGGCTGTATTGTTGCGAAGTGTGCACCTCCTCTGTTAGCACACTAAGCAGAGTAATATACATTGCGTTTACCCAACCTCCAAAATGTGGCGAAAATTTAACACGAAAGTGTTTATGCCGGGGTCCACCACGACTTGCATGACGTATTTCCGTCAGGGAAATACGTCAGCAAAATGAACGCCATCAGATTGCAAGAAAAAAAACTATAAGAAAAGGTGCGTTGACGGGAGTCGAACCCATGACCTCTCGGTCCGAGCGAATGGTGGCGGGGTTTAGCCCACTGAGCTATCGCCAAACACGTTACGGAGGCCACATGAACGCGCCTTTTATATTTCACACTTTTCTCTCACAGTGCTCTTGGATTTATGGATGGATGCTATGAGCGTTCCCTTTATAAGGGGGCGGTGACATCTGTGGCACCAGGCTCGAAAAAAATAAAAAACGCGCCGCTGCTACGACCGTCCCATTCGGCGCGTTTCCGATACAAGTTTAATTTCTGGAACGCTTTAACACACCGTGAGGTGGCAGCTTTAACCCAAGCCTAGCTCATAGCATCCATCCATATCGAACAATAGCTCCCCGACGCTCCCCTTTCTGTCGCACCGCGTTCCCCGCTCGCCCAGTGAGAAGTAACGGCCATGCTAGAGGGAAGACGACGCGCGCGTAGCGTTTCTCTTCGCATTTCACGACGCTTTGAAGGAGTGCATATCGAGTATAAGTGTTTATATGTGCTTGTTGATGTCATCTTTACGCGGGATTCACCATATGCGGTGTCCACGTATATGTTAAGAACTCTTAAGAGGCTACCGAAAGGGTTAAATCATGATCACGGGCGTTAGTCGTCGGTACGGAGATGTGCCACCAGGCGTCAACGTGAGTGAGATGCGTCCACACCAAGCGGTGCTACATCTGCCCAACAGTAGACATTGTAGAAGCTCTCATATACCAATGCACTGTAAACAATAATTACTTCTGTGACGACACGTTTCACTTTCGTGTTATACCGATTCCTATGACGGAGGGATCAGTCATCATTTTTGAAATGAAAACTGGTCATACTTTAGGCCACTTAGCGTGGCCTATCTTACAAGAATTGCGTCAGTACGCACAATTCATTAGCACTGGTTTCATTTTTTGTGGATTTTAGTTGCACAATACATGCTGAAATGAAAAATGGAATTGCTGTAGCTTGAGTTTTCATTTCTCGGCCACAAGTTCGGCCATAAAGTTTCATCTTGAACACGACGAGTGCTGGTTTCGTCGACGTCACAACCTGGTGACAAATATATATATATATAATATATATATATTATATATATATATATATATATATATATATATATATATATATAATATATATATACATATATATATATAGGAAAGACGATGACTCTTAAGGGCTCGTTTTCTTTGTTAGACACAATATTAATGAGAACTAACTGACAATACCGCCAAGGAAAGTATAGGGGGTGTTATCTGTAGTATTTCGAATATAAATGTGAACAAAGTAAAGTGGACGAAAAGATAACTTGCCGCGGCAGGGACCGAGCCTGCGACCTTCGAATAACGCGTCCGATGCTCTACCACTGAGCTACGGCGGCGGTCATCCCCCCGTCCACTTTATGGGGTATATATGTGCATTTAAACCTTGGAGTGTTAGCGCCAATCGCAGCCATGGCGGCGAGTGTGGAACACTCTTTTTCTGCCTTTTTCTCTCCACTTTACTTTCTTCACATATATTCTAAATACTACAGATAACACCCCTATACTTTCCTTGGCGTTATTCTCAGTTAGTTCTCATTAATATTGTGTCTAACAAAGAAAACGAGCCCTTAAGAGTCATCTTCTTTCCTTCATTCATAGCAAGGGTCTCTTTCTGGCAGACTTGATGCCTTAGGTAGTATGGCGAGGGATTAGTGTCAGCTGCCAGCTCGTAAAAGAGCACAGTGCTACGTGACGCCAAAAGGCAGAAAAGAGTGTTCCACACTCGCCGCATGGCTGCGATTGACGCTGACTAACACTCCAAGGTTTTAAATGCACATATATACCCCATAAAGTGGACGGGGGAATGACCGCCGCCGTAGCTCAGTGGTTAGAGCAGCGGACGCGTTTTCGAACGTCCGCAGGTTGGTCCCTGCCGGCGGCAAGTTATCTTTTCGTCCACTTTACTTTCTTCACATTTATATTCTAAATACTACAGATGACACCCCCTATACTTTCCTTGCGTATTGTCAGTTAGTTCTCATATATATATATATTAGATATATATATATATATATATATATAATATATGATATATATATATATATATATATATATAGATATATAGTGAAGGAGATCCTTCATGGGAAGAGTAACTTGGGAGTTATTATTTCGACAGTTTCGGCCAGATGCTGAAAGGCCAGCGTCTGGCCGAAACTGTCGAAATATAAACTTCCGTTGTTACTGTTCTCACGGGAGGACCTAAACCAAAAAGCTGCCTATGGCATCAGGATTCTCATCAAGGCACGTCCATAACTTTTGTCTAAATACCTTGCTTTCCTCTTTACTATGCCTTCTTTCACAGTCACTTGACTTACTGCATTGCGTCCTGGTGTATACATATAGCACTCATGTGGCTCCTTTACAATATGTTAAAACCAGGCCATTCGCATTATCACATTTCAGGCACCACGATGTAGGGCATCTGCTCTTTACAAGAGCATCGTATTCTAACCATTCATAAACTTTTTCATTTTAACATGGCAACCCTTACATACAATTCTCTTCACTCAAACATGCCATTCATAGTTTTCAACAAAGAACAACTCATTAATCAAAATATAACTCGATTTGCATCAAATAATAACTTCCTGTTACCGAAAGTTAGAACTAACTATGGCAGATTCACTTCTATCTTCACAGGCGATTTCCGTCTGGAACGGTATTCCAAGTGACGTGAAAATGTCTCCAAGCATAGGTAGTTTTAAAAAGCACTTATTTTCGGATTTACTTAACGTTTAAATAATCTTGTAGTTTTATGCTGTTCAATCGGAACTGTTTTGCCCATTGTGTTTGGTTCTGTATTGTACCAAATTCGCTGATTATCATGTCTATGACATGTTGCCGCTTGTGACATACCACTTTTATCTTTTTTCTTACCATTATTATTCAGGCACATGTGATATCTGTATCGTTCGCTTAACATCTAACATGTACTTCAGTGTATATACATTTCATGTTTCATTTCTTTCGCTGTCAAGTGTTATTGATTCTTTGAAGCTTATCTTGTTCTGTTTGCCAAGCTGCTTTACATGATTTGTTTTCTTTGTTTACCAGCACAGGAGGTCCCCTTGCAG
The DNA here is from genome assembly GCF_013339695.2 of Rhipicephalus sanguineus. Classification (NCBI taxonomy): domain Eukaryota; kingdom Metazoa; phylum Arthropoda; class Arachnida; order Ixodida; family Ixodidae; genus Rhipicephalus; species Rhipicephalus sanguineus. The sequence goes on from NC_051178.1 coordinate 96,466,081, forward strand.
CCTAGAGCTTTGGACCTCCTTCTGTATATTATTTTCGAATCAATAAAATCATTTCTTCTTCTTCACTGTTACGGCCACTTTCGCCACGATGCCTGCCTATATATATATATATATATATATATATATACACGGCTGACGGAGTTTAAGAAGTTTGCTGGCCCCCCACTCGCGAACAAGTTGATACCCGCCGTTGACATAGGCGTGCGCACAGGGGGGGGGGGGGGGAGGGTGCAGAGGGGCGGCTGCCCTCCCTAAGCACCTAAGAGGGGGGGGTGCTTAGGGTGTGCCCCATATATTGACCCTACTAGTCACCTAAGAGGGGGGGCGCACAATCTGCCTCGTACATTGTTTAGTAGGAGGAGGGGGCGCTGCGATGAACCTTCGCCTCCCCCCTGATGGGGAACACTGCGCACGCCTATGGCCGTTGATACGCGAGCAAGTTGATGGACACACACCTTCTTTTCTTGGACAGGCTTTTAAGTTTTATTTCCGAAAATGACCTATACCTTGCGAACGGTGGTGACTTCAAAGTTAAGTTAATCATTTGCAAGATACGTAATGCGCGCGCGATTTGCAACTTATTATTGCGCCATTTCGTTGCAGACATGCGATAACAACATCTACGCGCCTAGCAACACTTCCGATGCATTCTGGGCTTTTCACAAAACACTGCACTGCCATAGACACGAGAACAGGTTCTATCGCGGCTCTATCACCCATAGAACAGGTTCCATGGGTGATAATTTGACATTCTATATGTTCTGTTGGTTCAGTCAAGTTTCTAAGTGTGCTGTTCACTTCAAAACATTTGTTGTTCAGGGGAGCTATGCACGATGGCCCAACTTCTCGTGAACACGAGTTTGCTCCGAGCACGCGTCGGTCATGACAGGAAGCCAGTGCGGAGCGTGCGAAAGCAGTTTCGACAGAAACAGCTAAATGTCGCGCATGTCGTCACAACCACATGTGCGGCGTTTGCCGCGGTTTTCAAAGGAACAGCGCGTGCGAACGCAAATAGTCGCGAAGCTGAGGGCAAAAAAGCGGTTCAGAACCTAGCGACATCAGCAAGGGCAGTTATGGGTGCTGTGACTGAAGCGCGACTAGGTGTGGAGGGAGCAAACACCAATAGCGAAAGCTTTATTCAAGGGCGATGCAACCTTTAGGTTTTACAATTCACAAATTTATTTCCGCAACGATATTACATAGGTGCAGTGTGCAAAGGATTTATGATAGTGTTTAATTATTACCCAGAAACGTTTTCTTAGCGCCCTCTGAAGAGAAGCGCGAGCCATTACTATTCAGTGCAGCCCTTGCGGTGCATGGAAAGTCGCGCTCGTAAAGTTTGTCTGCGACGACACGCCCCTTGACGTGTTTTGGTTTTTCGCACTTGCATGCGTTCTCTGAAATATTGTGGTGAGAATTTAATTTTTGCTGTGTGTGAAGTTGTGAGGTGTTTCATCATTGGTGAATGTGTTGAGTATGTTGTCTACACCTCTAAGAAAAAAGAGAGTCCAGAAGAGGGTCATGGAAACCGTGACTCTCTTTCGGGGTGTCCACACATGCACCCCCTTTTGGAAGGTACAGGCGCAGAGAAAAAGAGTTCGGCATTGGGAAGGAGTCACTGGACCCTCCTGAAGCGCTGTTCGACTGGCTGTCGGCTATACGGAAGAGCCGCCGTATACGCCAATCACATACTCAGAATACTTATACTACCATTTACAGAAGGAGAACTGTACCTTTGACAGTGCAACGGAAATAGGGTAGCGGGTGGCGTTGTGGAACTAAAGTATCCGACCAAGGGATGGCGCTGCGAAAACGATCAGTCATCAGTTCGCGTTGAGGCAATAGGGCTGCCGCATTGCTGGCGGTGCGGGTGGTCGCGGTGCGCGCCCGCTGGTTCTGGGCGTTTATTCAATCCTGTCCGGGGGTTGTATTATCGCGCGCGCGGCAGCCTATCGTTACTACTAATATTTCCGTTACGTCGCCAGGTGACCGAAAGGCCTCAACTGGCAAAAAACACGCCAAGCAAGTAAGCTTACATTGTTTATTGGCAATCGTGAATGTAGCAGTATACATGTAAACAAGCAGCACTGTCAGTTACAGAGTTGAACAATACATACAAGAATAGAAATATCCATCTGCTTAATAAAATTGCCAGCTGAAACTGAGCAGCTCTATGTCTCTTGGCTCGTTCAGCATACCTCTTATAGTACGCAGAACGAAGCGTCAGACGATACTATTTACGATGGGTGACCCTTGCACAGTACTTGCGTACAGTGCTGCCCGTCCTCTTTCTCACTTACACATGCGCGTTTGACGATTTGAGCGGTAATAAACAAACAGCATCAAAGCTCGCAAAAGATGCAATGCCAGTAAGATTAGCCTCAGCCCGACGTACTATTTTGACAACACATTGGCGAGACCCACTCGGCGCTGAAAAAAAAAAAAAGTGGAACCACACTGTTGTGCTAGCTATTCCTATACATAACGTGTTCTCGTTATTGTGCTCAATATCCTTGTGTTCGTGCCTGCGCGCCGATCTTTTTACGATGAATTCCGACCATTTAGCTCAACTTTCAGTTCAGCTAAGCTCGTGTGTTCTGGGAAAACACCATTTACGGTATCACGTTGAAAAGGAAACTTGGTTCATGTTTCAAAAGAGGTTGCAGTGACAAACACTTCAGTTGAGTAACTGTTGGCGAATAAGGAAAGCCTTAGCCTGAATCCAACATTTCAGCAAGTGAACATTCCTGTAAAGGTTGTCATGGAAGACAAGTTTCGAGAAGTGAGCTACCCTTGCTCGCCCACTGTTTATCAACTGACGTATGTGATAGCGGATGCCTGCGCGTGTTCCTGAAAGCACTAATTTATAATAAAAAAGAATGATGTACCAGTGGACAGCACCGACAATAGACTGCACATGATGTGTGCGCACACAATAGAGACATTTGGAACAGTAGTATACTAGACAGCTAGGAAGTGCTGGAAGTAATAGTAGCAATGTTGGAAAAATGGGCAGTGAGTAATCATTTCTGTCAAATGTGTATAATTAGCTTCTTTGTTTAATTGCTATGTTTCGCACTGAAAAATAAATTAGTCCATTTTTTCTGGTGCCAATGGTGCATAGTCGTGAAAGACACTGCTTAAACGATGGACGATTGCAGAAGCTGAATTTACATTTTCATTCTTCACTACCTCCTAACTGTCTGCCTCACTCTTAACACGGGTGTCACACAAAACTAATAAGGCGGCAATAGGGGCTAGATGGCATGTCTTCAGTGCTTGTGATGCGCTGCAGGTAGACACGGACCAGAAAAAACGAGAACAACACAGGGTGATGCGCAACACCTTGTGCTGTTCTCGTTTTTTCTGGTCCGTGTCTACCTGCAGCGCATCACAAGCATGAACACAAAACTAGCCTTTTTGGATATATAGCTCACGCCAATATCAAAGAAATAGCCGTTATTACACATTCAAATCTTCAACATGCACAAACACTGGCCAACTCTATTGAACTCTGATTGTATCTATTGAGTGCACTCATTTATTTTTCTGTTAAAAATAAACATACTTTTAAAAACTCCGTGTCATGTGTCAGGTCTGTTATCTAGAACAAATATTATTTGCTACTTGTCTGTGGTTCCACTTCACATACAAAACAAATTGCTTGCACAAATGCAACGGTGCTGTACCCTCTTTTCTGGATGCGTCTGTTTACATATCATCCCATTAATGTATTGGCGAAGTTCATTGAATAAAACTAAAGACTAAATTTTCAAATGCTTTACAAATTCAACAGCCTGTTTCATAGAACACTGCCCAAAATGTCCTTATGCACATTCTTCTATTCTCCTACTCCCATCATCAAACGTTATTTATTCCAGAGTAGCGACCCGGAAACTATTCTCCAGGTGACCACTACACGAAATGCCTTGTTTAATGAAGGCACGAGTGTTTGCACACAGTTTTCTATTTTAGAACCTTCACAATGTCCCTCCCTACAAGCAATCGGTACACATAACTCTTTGTTTCAGCACTACTGTAGCTTTCCCTGCCATTGCTTTGCAACAACCTCCACAATTGCAGCAAACTATATTCACTGGGAAGAACAAGTGCTGCTAAATGTACACTACTACTGGCCCACTTGCTACCAAGTTACATGTGATACTCTATGCAAAGTTTCACACGTAGATTAAAGTACAGTATGTGCACCCCATCACATGCACTATCCAAGAAATTTGAAGCCAGCACATTTCCTCTAAACTGAGTAATTCATGAAGCAAGAAGCAACAATTTGTGGACCCAATTTCGTACTGCTTCAACATGCCGTACACTATCACTGCTTTTCAGTATAAGGCTTGCATTTGTCCGCCTGGTAAACTTTGGTGGTGGATAGGCGACTCTTGAGCTTCTTACGACTTGGTGTGGGTAGCTTGGAAACCAATGATCTCTCTTTTGTCCAGTTTCCTGAGAAGAAAAAAATTAAGCCATGAGAAAAAGCAAGAAAGAAATGATGAAAGAAAAAAAATTGGTTCAATAAGTAAAGTGTCCACAACCATACCTTGTGAGGATTTGGGACGACGAATTTACTTTCTGTAGTGGAACATCCTCTGCTGACTTGAGGTAGGTTCAGAGATAAAGCATCCGAGCGGGTGCTGATATGAGCAGTTTCTTGGAGGCTGTGGTTGGGTTGGAAGAGGAAAAAATAATGATTACTGTGGTAGAAGCGTGAGTGGACTTGTGATTCATGTCTGAGAAGAATGTATATGAGAGCACTGCATGAGAAAAATAGTGTGCACATAACATTGCTTTGTTGTGAATTTGTTTTAGTGGTGACCTTCAGTGGACCGTGTCTGACCAAGCCTCAATTAGAGGATACTAAGTTAGTTAATTTCCCAACTCTATAAACTACATGGTATGTGCAAATGTAATATGTATGATTGTAAACTTACGAAAATGTATAAATGCATATACATACTATAAGTTCACTTGGCTCTACCATGCATTGGACTTATGAGCATTTATCTCAGAAGACTAATTTGTGCAGAAATAGGTAAAACTTATGCTGTGATCTGTGTTACAAAGTTTAGCAGTAAAGATATTTTTTGCAAAAGTGAGAACGAAGTAAATAATCTTAGAAAATGTCATTGTAATCCACAAGCGGTGCATCCGATCAGCTGGACGAGTCGTAAAACCTTTTGAAATTACAAAAACCGTAGCGCATGCAAAAAAAAAAGCTATGTTCAAATGCAAAGCAGTGCATTTTCACTCACCGGTGCGCACACCCACATGGTGCATGGTTATTCCGTTTTCGTAGGTAGTCTCCAAGCTCCTTGCTGGCATTGAATTTTCACGCTGGCAGCCGGTGAAGCGCCGCAGCTGACGTGATTCACAGGCTTTAGACACGTTCGCTTTGTGGCAGCAGCATGTAAAATTTGGCGCACAAACTCGCATTGCTATATCAAAACTGATTTAAAACGGAGCTGCGTAACGCCGATCAAAGAAAACGACCGCGGTACAATTTGAATGAAATAACCGACCGAAGCGCAATCGATGCCAATGGGCTGCTGCTTTTCGAGCGTCAATGTAATCTCAATACTTGTCCTCAAACAATCAAGCTCTTGTATTAACTCTAGAAGTAACACAAAAACTGGTCCCTACTAGCTGTATGCAAAATGACACGGTAACTAAGATTTTAACAATCTTCTGATACATTCTGAAATAAAATTTTTGGCTGCGTTGAGCGCCCCTAACACGGAAAATGCGAACTAACTTATCCGACCGCTAAAAGAGGAGTTAGTAGCTCCACTCTCCGCGCATATCGATGGAACTCGCCGCGGTTGATTTTTTCGCCCTCTGCGGCGATCACTGGAACTTGAGACTTTCCGGGGCCTGCTTCCGTCATGAAAGAGCCGCCGTATACGCCATACATATCGCGCGCTTGCCCTTTGGCGCCGTTGTGGCGCGTTGCTCGCCAACGGAGACGGGGTTGGCGCCGGGGTGACGCGCCGCCTCTGCCTTCTCTCTCAGTCGTCTCAGTCTCCTCGTCTATGCTATTGGAATGCGTTGCGTTGGTTGCGCGGGTTGCGTGTCTTGAAGTTTCATTAGATGTTCTCTGCTTTCATCAGTTCATGTTCATGCGCGTTTTGGATGGTGGGTGCTGACGCCGGTTCCGCGCACGAAGTGACGCTTGCAGGGCGGAATATTCATGGAGCTGTGGATACGGACAACGGGCGCCAGTTAACGGTGAGTGTACTGCTTTCGTAGGCACTAATTATACAGCTTCAGCTGGGCGTCTGCAGCAGCTCTGCGGAAGTTATCTTCCAGCCATTTCCAACAGCAGCCCGTGTCCACGGGGCTGTTGCGGATGCCCAACTAAAGCTGTCAGTTAACGAGTTGCCACCGTTATGCGCGTTGCTGTACAGGCTCCCATAAAGTGAGCGATGCAAACAATTATCGAGGGTCATTTCTTGCTGATCGCACGTCGTGTTTGCACTACTGAAGGTGCAAGATGTCGTTTTGAGATGCACTTTAGTTCACTTACACTTCATAATAACATTTCCATCGACCTTGAGTGTGCTGCGTGCTTCCGCGCGTGGGAACGTGAAAAAAAAAAAAAAAAAAAACGTCTGTGTACAGAACGCTCAGACGCACTGTATATAATGGGTTTTGTTGGCTTAAAGACGGTAGCTTGAGGTGCAGATATAGTACGGTGGCTTCCAGAACGTATGCGATAGTCATTCAAGTTGGACACGCCTCGCCGGTAAAACGAAAATGCTAGACTTTAGACGGCGCGCGTTGTTGCGGCCGTCGCCGTGCACTTTTTTCCTTCGTTTCTGTTTGCTGTTTTCATGGTTTGCCAACAGCTGCGATGACGCTATAACGGATTCAAGTGAGTGTACGTGATTGTGGGAGTTATGTGTGCTAATTCTAGCATATGACATGTCTGATCTCGACGTAGACAGCGTCCGCACGCGCTGGGTGTCGTTCGGGCCCTCGTACTCGCATGTGTTTATCTAAGTATGGGTTATGTTTGCAAAACATGCGGTCAGTAACCGCTCACGGCGTGCCCCTGACTGCCGGATGATGTGCTTGGGTGTCGGGGTAAGCCGGCGCAAAACCATGTTTATTCTGAAACCAAATTTTGAAGCAATTTCTCAGAAAAAAAGTGCTTTCATTCGTGTATAGCCAGTGCTTATTGCGAGACGAGGTTCCCGCTGCCTTTTTACGTGAAAATTTGTTTTCGTTCCTTCATTTTGTCTATGTGAACCACTTATTTTGTAGGTTTTGCAAACCTTTAATGCAATTTCATGTTCTCATAATATCACGTTCCGCTTTTCAGATACCGTTTTTCATGGTGCTCACGCTGGACAGGAGCGACAACCTAGCAAGCCACAAGTCTGATGCCTCAAGCCGTCACCACTTTTTGATTTATTCTTAATCACAAGGAATAAATATGGAAACATGATGGCGATTTCTGCTGTTCATTTAGCACCATATGACACTGTGCACATCACAGTCACACATTTTAGTTGGCTATACTCATAGAAGCATGTAAATGAGGAATACCCAAACTTCTTAATTGGAAATCACAGACCATCTTTTCGCGCTTTCTATATAATTTTGCTGGAAAATATGTGCTGTTTTGACGAGTTTTAATAAAATAATGCTAAAACTGAACTATTCTTTTTTTACAGTCGCTGGGCAGAACGGCAAGTATTATTGGACTTGCTTAAAATGAATACTCCACTATTTTCAACAGTAGTAGCGCAAAAGTAGAGCAAGGATCAAATGAGTAGCTTAAAATACTTGTGGAGTCGCTTGATGCTTCGGTGTGGGTCCCTTGACCCCCCTAGGAGCGTTACCGGCAAGAGTCGTCTGACTCCCTATAAGTGGTAACGTGATCCTCCCGATGAGAGTCTTTGCACTCTTCCTAGAGGGTCAGGGGACTCTCCTAGAGCGAGCCGACCCTGACCCACCAAGAGAGTCACCGTGACTATTTAAAGAGAGTCCTATACGTGGCAAGTCAGAACTCTCCGAAAAGAGTCACGCATACTCTTTTTTTTTTCTTAGAGTGTAGCAACGTTCGTGGTGTGACATTCATAAGACCTGCGATTCGCTACTGTTATTTGCCTTTTGCTTGTCGCACGCTGCAATCACAAGTTCATCAGCATCTGCCTAATTCCTAAATACTATTGTTCTTAAGTGTCTCTTGCCTTCGGGTTACCTCCTACAGTAACACCATGCACAGCATCAGCGTAGGCTTTATTTTCTCACAGACAAGTAGGCTTCGTTTCCAGTAAAACACACTATTTTGTGGTAATGAGGGGCCCGCGATTGCCATTCTAATTTTTTTTTTGTTGCTGAGAGCTTAAAGCTGTGTGCATTTCTGACATACATTTGTCACAAATGTTTGTCATTCACTGATGCTGCGTGTGTTTAAGTTGTTATTCATTTTGCTGCTTGCGTTTGTTTCTTGCCTTTCATTAAATATTGGTGCTTAAATGCCGTGAACGAGTAGCGTGCGCCATTGCATATTCAAATGAACCGGATTCGCGCTTTTGCGTTCGCGAAGTGGCATTAAGAAACACATGTGGCCGATCAAGTACTAAGTTCTTTGATGTAACGGGCTCTTACATTAACGCAAAACTTCTTTTTCTACGTATGTATAACTGTTATGTATCGGTCACTGCGACAATATTGCAGGTTGACAGATAATTGCATATTTAAGTTAATTTTGTTGTATACCAGAGACTGACAAATCCAAATTGAAAGGTCGAATAAATAAAAAGGTATTGCAATGCATAAAAATGTTAGCCACACCTACATCCACAAGTATAGTTTGACCAACATCTAAATTGTACGATGCTTATAGTCTGGCTACTTGAAACGAGCATCTAACTTCAGTGCACTAGTCTGCAGATACCAATGGAGCATACGTTTATCTGCGTTTAACCATCCGCGCAAAGTTCCCGTTATGATAGCATTAAAACGGGTTGGTTGGTATGTGGGGTTTAACGGCCCAAGTCGAGTCAGACTACGAGAGACGCCGTACTGGAGGGCCCTGTATAATTTCGACAGCCTGGAGGTTTTTAATGCATAGAGACATCGCACTCTACCCTGGCCTCAAGCGATCGCCGTGGCCGGCATCGAAACTGCGTCTTTCGTGTCAGCAGTGGAGCACCGTAAGTACTGAGCCACCTCGACGACTCAAGTTCAGGTACAAATCTCTGATTACGGTAATTACAGAGTAGAAAACTTCGTGCACATCATTGTACAGCGACATCAGTGTTATCGGTGCATATTAAACGCAAATTTCGATGGTGAGTCGTGAAGATGCGTAAGAACTCTCGTTTACCCAGAACGGCTTGCAAGTGAGAGGTATCTTTCTTAATTTGCGGTGCGCTTTCAATTTCCTCAGGTGCACCGGAATACTCACGCTAGCAACGGCTGTGATTACAGACAACTTCGCGATGAAAATATCATGTAAGAGAAGAGGAACAGCCGGAGCCACACAAAGGTACCAAGCACTCCTTAAACATAGTTACCAAAAAAACATTACCCGAACCAAGAAAACAATTCAGTTTTGATCAAAAGGGCGATGAGTGGGCTAGCTGGTGGCTGTTCATGGTTTCTTCCTGCGCCTTCCCATGTCCGCTCTCTTATAATCACTGTCATATAATAGGAGTTTTGAAAGCTTTCAGCACTAATTTGAAGACTGTTAGCTTGGCGTTAGCTGTACTTGTTCTAGAAAGCGGCGCTACCGTGACTGTAAAATAGAGCACAGGGAATTGTGCCCAATGTAATTTTTGTTGAACGCTCTAGCGAGGTTCTAACTGAAGCCACATAGCCTTGTAGTAGTCCAAACATAGGTTAATACATAATCAAACTAATGTGGTGTAGTGTACATTGTCCTACGCTGCCTTAGTTAGCTATGCACCATCTATCCCCATCTCTCCCCAGTCACCATCTCTCCCCATTTTTATTACTGTGCGTTGGCGCTTGCAGTTTTGACATTGATTAATGAAGTGGAAGCGTTATTAAAATGAATATAACAAAAATCACGTGAATATGTTCCGCCAACCTAAAACGTTTCTTTCCCGCTATCGAAGATATATGTTAGAAGGTTAGAGCAAACGTCAAATTATTTCAAATCATGTTTTTCTTCAAGTATGTACAAATAGTTTAGAATGGCTGAGCGTTTTCTCGCCAGATAATTTTTCTAGCTGCTATATATATATATATATATATATATATATATATATATATATATATATATATATATATATATATATACAGCAAAACCTCGGTGATACGAATCTCGCGGGTTTACCAAAAATATTTGTATCACCCGAAATTCTTATCACCAAAAAACATGGAAAATTAGTATGCGACAAAAGAAAATTGGCATACGTTTTGATTCAGTGTTTCTGAGGGCCGCAGCGACGTCATGAACAGCCCTGAATGATTGCCAGTGGAGTTTTTAGACGTCAACGGTCATACTTGTACTCGTAAATGTACGGTGCATGCGCGCGTGTGTAATTAATGAACCAGATGTGTTGTGCCCCGTGACCGCTAGTAGTCCCTTCCTAATCTTACTACTCTTTTCTGCATTACAAGAAAGTACTGCGGCGAAAGTGACTTAAGAAGCGCTTTGCACACGATAGATAGAGGCCAAGCTTCTTCGCCAAGACCATCCGCTTCGTCTCTTGGGGTCTACGTCCACCTTTAAGAGGACTTCATGGCGGACCCGCTGCCCAAGTTTCAGGGCCAAACAACGAAACGTTCCTTTCCTCAGAAAGGAAGCCTTCATTTTGGTGAGGCCGCCTTATGTCACTCTGAAAGCTACCTCACTGAGGAGCCCTCGGCGAAGGCTTCCTTGGCGCTTCCTCAGCTTAAGGTTGCTTTGGGGCTACCTTCGTGCGCCCTTAGGTCCACTCCTGACCCTGAACGAGCGCTTCACCTCACAGCTAGTCCACGTGATGAGCTAGCCCACGTGATGCTTGTTTCCGAGCAGCGCCTGTTCCGAGGCAACCCTCCCACCCCACCTCTGCCGGGAGACGCGAGCGTGCGTGCAGGTGAAGCACGTTTAGACTTACAGCGTTTAAAGGGGCGGGCTTTTCAGTGTTGCTAGAACGCACCACGTTTTGCGCTCGACTACGGTGGCTTTTCACATTTAGTAATCGCAGTTGAAAGAAAGCGTACACGCGTCTTTATATTAACACTTCAATTTGGAAGTGATGTGGTGACCCAACTTTTTTTTACAGAATAAACGCTTGTGAGCAAAGGTTATATTCGATAATCTCGAACGCAGGAGTGCGGCAACCATTCCTCCCGCGAGGACGGGTGAAGGGAGCTTTCAGAGTACGCTTGCTTCCTCCGTCGGTTCTTGGCTGTAAGGAGGCCTCACGTGAGGTGAGGACGCGGTCGAAGGAAAGGAACGTTTCGTTGTTTGGCCCTCAGTCTTGTTTCATAGAACGTCTGATTGCGAGGACATGGCTTGCATCTACGTGGCCGGCACGAGTTAACATAGTACAAAGACGCTGCTGCCTCGAGCACAGGAGCCCGCGTCAACGCGTCGGAAAAAAAAAAAAAACGTGACGTCAACTTCATCTGTAATCTAAACGCGAAGGCGCCTAAAGGCCTCCAAGATTCACGCGCACTATCTCGGAGGCAACGACGCACCGTGGATGGTCGCGGAGCGCGCATGCCCGCGCCCGCGCGTGACTGCCGGGTGTTCCGCGACAGCGCGGGCAGCACCTGTTCGTACCTGTGCGCTAGCGTAACTGCTTGTGTTTTATTACCAGTAAGCTAAACCTAATTTAATATCTTATGATCCAGTAAATGTTGGGAGTACATGACTTGGGCTTATAAGCTCTCCTGTGCAACAAGCGCCTCTTCTTTCCCGTGCTGCGTTCATATATGGTGATGCTATCCGAGCACGTAGTACCAAATTTAATTGTTTTCAAACCCAAACCCTCCCACTCTTTGCTACGATAAAGTGCGATCTCTCATAGGTACTATATGAGCCGCACTTTTCAGACTTATACTTGAAAGTCACAGTGATGTTACACGTTGCTAGGGAATGTGGAAAGGCACTGGGGCGTAGAACGTTGCGCTAACACCACAGGCAATAGGACGACATTGAGCAAGCCAATAGTTTTTGTAACCACCGGAACATGACCTCGTAAAACAAAAAGACCACTGAACTTGCGTGTCTCTGCTGGGAGTGGCGGTACACAGCGACTAGACACCGTCCTCTCAGTTGAACTTTCCCTGCACAAAATTTAAGGAATTAAGGGCATGACCACGTGTACACAAAAGCAGACAGTCTGGCTCACTCTTCCGCGGCTAAGAAATTGCTGTGCTGACCGCGTAGGTGGCCGTTGTTTAACGAACGCGCCAGAAGGGAAACCACAGCACAGTCGGGATCAGTGAAGCGTAGGTTACTTCGTCACTGTAGATGTAGACATGCTGCGGTGTGCCGCTCGGTTTAGCTCAACAAGGTGCACGAACAGTGTGGCGAGCAGCCTTCGTTCCCCAATCAGGGAAGCGTATAGTTATACAGTACATAAAGGGAAGTACTGCCCGCATGCCAAAACAGAGGGGGAGTCCAGTGAGCACTGACTAGACCGAAAACTCCCTTTACATATCCCTGCGTTGATGACCCACACTACCTTTCCTGCCGGGCTTCAGTGTACTTACGCGAAACTTAGCCACGTTCGCTTTCACGGCACGCTTCTATTGCGTCCTTTCTGTGGTGGCCACCGTCGAATAGTGGTCATTAGGAGAAGAAGAGGCTGTAATTTTCTGCTCTCCCGTCCGGCGACGCCGGCCGGTCGTGAGGTGCTCGCGTGTGGCGCGGCAGCTCTCAGCCAGCCTGGCGTTTCGGGCACAGTGAAATTTCGTGAGGGGCGTTGTTACGGCATTCACTGCCGTCCATTCAATGTCGGAATGTATGCTCTCCGTGCAACTGCAAAGCCTAGCCGAATGCCTATTAAAGCAGCCGTCCTTCACCCGTCTAGTCAGCGTAGTTTCTCTCTCCACTGAAGCTCCACGTGTTAATATGTCCACCCATACACACTCGCTCGTTTTTAGTCGATATTTGGGCCAATCGAATTGCAAGGTTGGTGCACATTGTAGCGCCATTGCACTGCTACCAACGCCCGCGCCATGAGAGAACAAAGGTGGGCGCCGGTGTTACGTCGAAACGAGTGCACAGAAATTCACAACTTTTGGACCAAAGTGCCGCGTTCCCCTACATCAGCACCGAATCCGGAAGTTCACCGTCACCACATAGCGTACCTCATTGAGTAATTGAATCAGTAATGAGCTATCCTGTTGGCGACGAACAGAACAATGTAGGGTAACGTTGTGTGTTTCCTCATCGCTTCGATTTATTCCGCTACGGTGCGATGCCGAAGTTAACGAAAGGGTTGCTGTTCCGGCGAGTTGGTGTTTAATAACTACAGCGTGTATTAGCGCACCACATATAAAAAATTGGGACAGCTACGCGCTAGTTTTGCGAATGCTTAGAAAGCAGTGGAGACGATGGCGTTTCCCTCCTCCTTTCTCCCTAGTCACCGTCATGATGATAAATCAACTTTTAATGAGCCCAAACTGTATTGGTGGCGCACGCAGGCACCAGACGGGGTGGTTCCCAAGTTACGGGACCCATATTTTCCCAGCAGCTCCTGGCCCCTGTTCGTCAGTGCGACCCTCAAGTTTCATTCCAACACCGTGCTATACTATACTATGTTGTAAGTACTAAAGCAGAATCGCGATTTGGTCTACTTGGTGAATGTTCATCGTGGAATAACAAACAGCGCAAAAAGGTTAGAATAAGGAGCATATAAGGAAGACAGCAACAGCCCTGAACTCACAACTATATTTATATTCGAAAGTGAAAGAATATATATAGATAACAGTGACTCACCAAAACTAGAAAATAAATCTAGTTGTTAATTCAGTGCTGCGTACACTTCCTCTTACTGTCCGCATTCTAACCTTGTTGCGCTGTTAGTTATTAAACGATATACTATACAAGGATAGAGTATGGACGACCAAGCGTTTTCCATAATTTATGAGTTACTGGTCAATTATTAATTGGCTATAGATTGGTTATTCCAACGTATTGGTCATGAAATTTTTGGGTCTGGCTGAGCTCATCCTAAAATGTCCTATGACGTGTTTGGCATTGGTCGATCATCGATTAGCCATTGATTGGGTATCGATTGTTGATCACAATATATCGGTTAAGCATTTGAGTCAGGCCGAGGTCATCCAAGCATTTTCTTGAATTGATTGGTTATTGATCGTTTATCAATTGGCTATTGATTGTTTATGACGAGCTTTGGGCACGTATGTGGGCCATGCTAAGTGCATCTAAGAAGTTTCTCGAATTTATTGTTTACTTAACGAATATCAATTCGCTGTTCATTGGTTATCGTTTGGCTGTCACTAGGCATAAATGGCTAAGCTAGGACCTGCTTGGCATATATCCGCTTTCAGTGGCGCATACCCGCCAAAGCGAGACCGAGCTTTTGCGAACGATGAACGGACTAACGGCCAGTTTAAAAATGCAGTGGCGTCCTCTCCTCTCCTCGTTTTTCCTCCTCACCCTCACTTCTCTTTTCTACCACCTTGCTATACTACGCACGGCTATGTTATTCTTTACCTTCCCCTTCCTCTTTTCCATACTCCGCACCCTCTTTTTCCTTTTTTGCCATTTGCTAAACTATGCTATACACGGTTACGGCATGCTTTACTCTCCTTCCCATCTTCCTCATCCTCACATTTCCTTCCCAGTCACCTTCTTATACTTTACTATAAATGTATGTGCTATTGATGGCTGTGACATCTATGATTTTGCATGCGTGACGCCATGCATGGCTACCCTATGCTTTACCCTCTTCCTTCCGTCTGCCCATTCTCCTGCCATGGGTATGCTACACATGGGTATGCTACAGATCGCTATGGGTATGCTACATGAGCGTGTTACACATGGCTTTGCCAGCACGGCACCATACATAGCTATGCTATACTTTACCCTCTCATTTTTGAGAACGACGGGCTTGTGCGAACGCCTCTGACTTGTGGTGCAATCCCTCACGCTGTAGTAAATGCACTGCATCTCTTCTCTTCCCTCCTCTCTATTTCTTGTCTTTCTATTCCCCTTCTCCATTTTGCCCAGCGTAGGGTAGCCAACCGGAAGTGTTTCTGGTTAACCTCCCTGCCTTCTTCTTCTTCTGTTTCCTTCCTTCCTTCCTACCCTCTCACTTTCTCTTTTCTATCCTCCTCGCCCTCCCATGGATACTCCTCATCCTAACTTCGCTTTCCAGCTACTATACTTTACTATACATGTCTGTGCATTGGTTTAACGACTCCCCTCCTCCTTTTCCACCTTCTCGTCCTCTCTTCGGACGCGACACTTTATTGCTGCTAAATTGGCAAGGTTCGAACATCATTTAAAACATCCCAAACCTTTTTTCATCGCTCTTCAGCAACAGTGGGAGTGAGTGAAAGTATAGAGCAGAACAAAGCATTTCTTCTTTTCTTGAGCTTTTACAGGGAAAGCTGTTATGAGATCATTTCACCGAAATAAGAAAAAAAACGAAATAAGACAAAAATTCCAGGATGGAACGCGGTTCGAACCTGGGCCCTCTGCGTGGGAGCCCGGTATTCAACCTCTGAGCCATGCCGGTGCTTCAAACTGCTTTGCAAAAAGGTCCTATACAGGCTTCATGTCGGGAAGCAGCCACATTAACATGTGCAATATAGCGTGGTAGAAGAGTGAAATAAGCACCAAGCGTCGCACAACGCAAATTCTGTAACCAGGCGTCACACAATGCGAATTGCGCAACGAGAAGGTTGTTGAATGCTTCCAACCCATTACAAAGGCCTCCGCCATAATTCTTCATCGTCATCAGGCACAGCATCAACAAAGTGCGCATGATGCCTTACATGCGTTTATCAGGTACCACGGCTCTCCGTAGAATGACGAAAAATGGCATCATGCCTGCTTTCCTACTTCTCAAAAATTACAATGATTTATAGCATAGTGGGTTCCTCGCAAGTGCACTTGCATTGGTTGCCAAGGAAGCCCATAAGTGCATGATCCATTTCCTCGTGGTCTCAGTAAAGTTCTTCGCCCCCCACCTCTCTCCCACGTCAACGTATGTTATACAGCATGGCGAGAGAGGGACATAGCGACCAGGCGTCACCTAAAGCAAATTACATACCTGGTGGGCTGTTTAAAGCTTTTAACCCATTACAAAGGGTTGAGGCATAATTCTTTATCGTCATCAGCAGTCGCGTCAAGAAAGTGCACATAATGCTTACAGACGTGTAGCTGGTGCCTCGCTTCTCCGCAGAATGACAGATACTGGCTTAGTAGGTGCTTCCCAACTTCACAAAAATTGTGATTTATGGCGTAGTGGGTACCTTGCTAGTGTACTTGTATTAGTAGCCCCAAGAGAGCTTACAACGGGCTCTGGAAACGCCGCTCTTCCAGCTTTCGCTGTGAATGTGCTGCGGTTTCAGCGCAGGCCTGGCATTTTTATCTTTGACAGTGCTTCGCTGCAATCAGGAATGATACGTACAACATTACTGTTGACCGGCATCTTCTACTATGTACAAGTCTCTTGTGGATTGTATTTAAACCGTCGGTATGGGCTGCACAGGACATACCGACATCATTATTATCAGCGCAAGCTTTATTGTTCATAGCAGCGTTACGCTCATCAATAAACAGTGCGTAATTAATTACAGGTTCATATAAAGGTTTCCAGCAGAAGCCAGACAGATTTCAACTTAGGAGCATTATCTCCAAGTACTGCCCGAAGATAGCATATGTTTCTTGTGCCGATTTCGTTATCTCCTTTGTGAATACGCAACTCGTAGTATTCAAACGCACTGAATCTGATAAGAGCTCCAATTCAGCAAGTGTCTGTGCATAGAATTTATCAGGTGCACGCAGTGCTGCAAGGCTATTTCCTGTACGACGTGTTCGGTTTTACCGATAGAAGTGGCGAGTAGACAAGAAGACTTACAAGCTTGTTCCCAGTTCACACTTCTCTTCCAAGCTCGAGCCAGCGAGAAATGCCTTCTAAGTCCCAATATGGTTGTCATGTTTTGATTTTGGAGCGTACAATTACTGTTTGCGTAAATATTGCTTTGCATACCTCCTAGCTTGCAGCAGTGTCAGAACAGCCTCTAGTAACTTTACAGGAAGCTTTATGCCTGGTATGTGGCTACCGGGATCGTCAGCTCCCCACCATTTCTCCGGCGGGTGATCGCGAAGGCCATGCGTGCCAGTTCCGCGCGTATAAGAACGATTACACGATTTGGAGTATACCTAAACGTATCACACTGACACTGCAATTTCTCATACGGGAAGTTCAATTTTGAGGTTACATTCGCAGAAATGACGTCACTAGCAACACGGAGAGCAGGCAGAGAAGGAAAGAAGGCGTGCTGGCGTGCACTACCGTCATTGCAAGAGGTTCGCTCACTCTTCGCAAAAATACTTCTTTTCCACTTCGATCAAGAAGGACGGGAAGTGAAACACAAAAATGAAGGCCTACGATCGGGAAGCCGAAATGAGTAGTTTCTAGCATATATTAGTAACAGCCTGTTCTGAATATTAGCACATATTAGCATATATTACTGAGAGCCTGCAAATTATACACGGTACAGTAAAGCTGCGCTGTCAATATCGGCGAACTCGTTCCTCTAAATGTATGGGCATTGATTCCTTGAAGAGTGTCTTACAAATATCTAGCTTTACTTTTATTTAAGCGACGGACATACGTATACACGAAAGCAATCATCTGTCGAGCGTGAAGTGTGTGATCGAGTGTCGTTAATGTAGTTCATATAACTGCATCGAAAGAACTTATCATTCGCACCACGTATTAGTCTGATAATAACATCAACCTACTCTAACAGCCAGTTCTTCCATACAGGCTCGTACCGCTGAAAGCCGCACGTCACCGGCAAGAGTGCGCCAATGTAACGCTCAATCTCGGCGTTTTTAGCTTCTGATTCATGTAGTCGAAGGAGCTAATATGGCCTCGCTTGAGTCAGGTATGATCGAAACTACATTTGAACGGTTATTAGATTCCTTGTAATTGAATATGCACGTTCTTCACAGCGATCGTGGCGCACGGAGTACAGTTCTAAACCTAAAGGTCGGTTCGGCTAGGATGAGCTGCTGCGGCTGTATATAGTACGCGGAACTTAAATAAAAAGGACAGAAAATATGTTCAAACGTGTAACGAAAACTAAAGTGTTCAGTGTGCAGGTCAGATGCACATCGTTTTTTTACATAGGTATGACTAACTGCTTAGCGAGTCAGTGCGATTGCCGCAACACATCTGCGGTTACGCTAATATTTTTTGCAGCAAAACGTGCCAGATAGACGTTCTGATCCTAGGCAGCACATAAAAAACAAATTAACTACATTCTCTTAGGTTCTCGCGAGCACGAAGAGACTGAAATCTGCGTTTCTAAACGAGAAAATTGAAAATACTGGCTACCGGAAGTAGTTATAACAAGAAACAAATGCAACTGTCTCTCGTCTTCCAGGTGTGGTGCAGCGGTGATGTGTCAGATTCAGGATGTATGGTGCGTCGAAGTGGTGGGTTTGACTCCCGCTCGCTCGTGTTTTTTTTAGGTTTTTTTTTGTCGCAGCGCTCGCGTATGAGCCCTACTTACGATCTCAGTATGACCACAGTTTTTAAAAACAGTTTAGAAGCCCGATTTCGGCCGTAACGGGTGGCCCAGTGTGCAGTGCGCCAGCGTGCAGCGTGCCTCGTGCAGCGTCCCAGCGTCCCAGTACCGAGCGCCACACTGGTCCAATAATCAGGTATGGCACTGGGACAGTGCCACTGGGTTTTCTGACAGGGGTAACTAAAGATATGGATGTGAAAGCGAATGTCGCGAGTTTCCTAACACTGCAGGCACTATTGCGTTCATGACGTGCATTACGCGGCCCTCTTCCTGTCTCAATACAGGCCGCTCAGAGCCGTGATTGTACTGCAGCACGCTCTCATGCTCAATTAAGCGTGCTACTGCCGCCTGAGCAATCAGCGCAGAGCTGGCCGCTGAATTATAATCGATTGTTGCGCAAGGAACGCAGCCTGGCGGGCAGCCATAATTGCTGTTCGATGTCCGAGTGGTATGCCAGGCGAATGTATAAGCGTACGCTTTCCACGGAGAGCCTAAATTTAGTCTTATCGTAGCTACTTTGATGGCATATATACATACAATATTCCAGTTGTTCAATAGACGTGTTGGTAGATGAAATCAAAAATGCAAAAGACATATTCATTTCATATGCATCTTACTTCCTTGCAGTGACCAGAAAAAGAAGACGAGATGATACCATTACATAACCACAGTTAAATCGCATTGTGCGAACCTCATTCTCAAAGAAAATACGGGCTAAAGCCATTTTTTCTTAATACGTTTGGAGCGGGAGCGACTGCGGCGTTCTCTCACGGTGCATAGCAGGAATCAACGTTGTAATTTGCCTGCATGCTGGTTGAATAGGAAGCGACAGTGCGCTCGGTTCTGAATAATACAGTTTAGCGCAGCTCTTTGCTTGTCATTCTGCGTAAGCGCACATGCAAGCTGTTTAAACTGTATAGTTTGAAGTAATGCTATCGCTTTCCGCATGAAATAAAACGATTGAACGCATGAAAACAAAAGATAGCGTGAGGAACAATTTGAAAGATCAATAAGACACGTGGTGACCTTTATGTTTATCCGTCATTGTGCGTCATGGTGGTACATGTTGGCGCTGTTCTGAAATATTCAATCAGGTAGGTTCACAACAAGGTACTCTGGCACTACATGCGATCGTTCGGCTGGCACGGGCATGATCCTCAGCGCACATATTTATAATATCTGCATTCTCGAAACGCTGCCTACTTTTATTTATGGCTGTTTTATTATCCAAGCTTTCCGAAGCAATTCTACAAAATTCAAGTTGCCGAAAGCAATAAGACTCGTCGCACGTGTAGAAGTATAGCTGATATTAGCGTATTTAGCGATATCTAAAGGTAACAGGCCGAGCAAGGCCTGGAGAGCTGGGTGTAGTCCAATCTATGCAGTGGCCACCGTTATCATTCTAGCTCAATGACAGCATACAGCTGCTGGCTGAACCTTCATGTCTACAGCGCCAACAGACTGTCCTCACAGTTCTCCATAGTTGCCTGTGTAGAAAACTCTGTGGCTGCTCTCTCACCCTCCAGCACCTAGCACTTACCTGCACTTTAGCTTGCCAAGCTATAATTCTGCATAAGATACCAGCAAGCGACGCTGCTGACGCAGCAAGCGGTACTGGCCCCTAAATATAGCCCAGCATTCATTTGTAGCAGCCCGTGAGATACATAATTGAGTGTATAAGTATGATTATATATCAATGTATTGTACTGTCGCGATAAAGATATCAGTTTTATGGTAAAACAAATTGTAGGCCCTTTGCGTGTGTGCCGCTGGTTTCTTGTCTCACCTCAATTCAAAGTACTTTAAACGAAACAAATTCCAGGCGCTTGACTGCTTTACTCTTAGTACAGAGTCGGCTTACTTCCAAGTGTACATTAAAGGGGCCCTGCAACACTTTTTCAGCATGGTCAGAAAGCGCTGCCGACCGGTAGTCGAGGCTCCCGAGAACGTGCGAGCCAAACATTATAGCACACTTCTGCCGAATGTTTACCTTTGAAAGTACTCTATGCGTTCGAAAAAAAAAGTACCCTAGGTCACGAGGCGCGCGTGACGTACCTTCTTTCCCCGTGCCATCACTCCCTGCTCAGCTTCCAGCGTATTCATCGGGACGAGAGAAGGGAGACAGCAATTACAGCGCGCGACAAATCTTTGTAACTACGTTTGTGCTGGACGGATTCTAAAAAAATTTGCGGTGGTTGATTCGTGAGGTAATAAGCTCTTTTAGTGACGCCATTCCATGGCTTCTTGGAACTGTTGCAGGGCCCCTTTAAGAGGCAGTTGTGCTACATAAACATGATATTGCATGTTTGTCTGCACAAGCACGCTATAGCATGCATGTGTACCGCAATGTCCCTGTGCAACTATAGCTACACGGGGACACTGTGGTATACCAGCACGTGATTCAAGCACCAACCGTCTCATATATCTAGTGCCGGTACCGGCACTTGAGAGGAATCGTTTTAATTAGGCCACGATCGCAGGTATACTTCTGTAATGATAAAACGTGCCTCTTTGCTTACTTGTTCAGTGCTGTACAATTTAGCCTAGTTCTGCAAAGCTTGCTTGGCAACTTTCAGTCGGTAAATTCGCGTTATCAAGTAATCTGCTATATTCACGAACTTTGAGTAGGTAAGAAATCTGGTGAAAAGAGCTTCTGGATGGCCAAATATGAATGTTCTTTGGAGAGCGGGAATCGGGTTAAAAATGGTTCATTTTTTTGTTTTTGGGAGATATTCATTAGCGTGAGATTTTGAAAAAAATATTTAATCAAGATAGTAATTAGCCTCTGAACGCGCATAATAATTATTATGCTTGTCACATATTAATTTCGCGCAAAAATGTTTCAAGAAGCAACATCGGACGTGCCAAAGGATAGACCCCATAGATACTCTATATAGTGATTACGACTACCGGCCAACATAGTCGGACTAGTGGCGACCAACGCATCTCTTTTTGGTGTTGGTGCGAAACTCTAAGAAAGCTATGGTCATCAGGTTGTGTTGTAAGTGTTCAGGATGGCAAGCAGCAAAACCATCCTTTTATGCATTTCTTTTAGCTACTAACATACAAAGCAGATTCGTATACTACTATGCTATAAACGGGTCACGTACACATATTACTAACGTCACATGTATTGAAACAAATGCATTGTTGGTGTTATTTTTAATGCGGCAGTTACATGCCACGTCTGCTTCCACCAGCATTGATATCAAATATTCCTGATGCTCGGCAAGAAATAATAACCTTAAAAATTTGTCGTTTTCGTCCAATGGCGAATTGCCTAGTAAAAAACACCTCGTTAAAGTACTAAGCGTTGGACACTTGTACAGAACGAACCATCGCTGAAGCGTTTCAATCATTCGGGAATACTTGTGGAAGCATCCTTCGTACCATAATTTGCTCTTCGTACAGCTCAGAATGTCACCGCATACGAGATTTAGGTAGAGGCCGCACTATAGTGT
The DNA here is from genome assembly GCF_013339695.2 of Rhipicephalus sanguineus. Lineage (NCBI taxonomy): Eukaryota > Metazoa > Arthropoda > Arachnida > Ixodida > Ixodidae > Rhipicephalus > Rhipicephalus sanguineus. The sequence goes on from NC_051178.1 coordinate 96,488,271, forward strand.
TATGAAACGACACGTATATCCTTCAAAATGTGAGATCTTGCTTATTGAGTGCACTTGCGAGTACCAGCCGAAACTTAGATCGTACGTCCTTTGAGAGCACTATCTTATTTACAATATCCAAGAACAAATCAAGTACATGACGTCAAATAGATATGACAAAGTACATCGGACAGCAGTGTTATTGCACTGACAGAACATTGCATAATGGAGAGAAACAAAAACCACTGATACGCAATAGTTGCCATGCGCAAATTTCTCTTTTATTAAGTGGCGAACGCAGTAGTGTCCTGGTTTCTTCCTCAACAAAAGATAGCACATCCCAGTCCTCTAGAAGGAGCACTCAAACATGCGTATTTAAACTAAGCCGAAAGACACAGGTTTAACGAAGCTTGAATAATTCCTGCAGCATTTCAGTCTAGAATAATTTGATTTGCGGTGCATCTTTCAGGTATGTGATTCGGGGATGTAGCGTTTCATAACGCAAATCAATTTGTCAAGGACGTAGCCGATATTCTATGTAAACAAGACCACTGCGCCTCCTCCCGTCGTGAAAGAAAAGGCAAAGAACACGCGCCCGCAAATGGAATGAAAACCACCTCAAAAACTAGAAACGTCTAAAGCAACACACGAGGCGTTTTTGCTCTGTTACTAAGCCGCTGCGGTCATCTGGGAAATGGTAATGGGCGGCACGCATCTGCCATGGCCGCAAGGCCCACTCCTAAAGCAGCACCGACCACTGAGTGCATATTAGGGGGACAAATCGCTCCCCAGGCTCGCTCGCTTAGCTTCTCGCCGGTTAGACGATGCATCTGGCGGGGTAAAAGCGCATCCCCTGAGAGGCAGTCGGCAGCCGCCGAAGAGACATCAGTAGTTTGCGTTGCCGTTGCCACCACTGCCATATGGTCTTGCTCTCGCGAGGGGGTGTTAGTTCTTCGAGTACACATGGTTGTTGTTTTTGACAGTGGCGTTCTGCTACTGACACCGATGGCACGCGAGCTACTGCTCACAGGCGGCAGACGCTGTACGAGAGGAGCGAAGTGCAAATAGAGAAAAAGAGAGGAGATAAAATAATGCCGTCCGCTAGCTTCATGATATTTCTGCCTGCACCGCTGAATATCCGTGTCTTTTTTGGCGCCGATGCAAGTATAAAAGACCCCGCTCCCCTGCAGGGAATTGTCAGAGGCGGCGGTCTCCAGAAAGCGCATGGGCTCCATGGCATTGCGGACAGTGACAAAGCCAGTATATAATCGCTCAGCAGTGAGGACTGGTCCGATGACGACTTTCAGCTCGTAGAAAGCCGTAAGGCGAAGGGAAGAAACACCGAGTTCTCCCTGTCTTCAGGCAAGTAAATTCTGAAATCTACTCGAAAGACCACAGTCAGTACAATTATTTTCGTACCAGAACTCGCTACCGACCACCTGATACAACTCAACAGACAGTCAGTCTTGGTGCTTCTCGAAGCAGCTGTGCAAAATGAAGTAAGTTACGTGAGAGTCGACTCACGAAAAAATGTACTGGCTGTCGGTGTTGCACATGAGACTGCACTGAGCACATTCGGTAAAATTACGGAAGTTGATGGCATAAAAGATCGCTCGTACATCCCACTTGGCAGTGCTACCACTACTGGTGTCATCTACGATGTGGGCGTCTCTATTGCCAGCACAAATTTGCCCAATCAGCTGATGGCAGCAGCAGGTGGCACCGCTATAATACATGTGTCGCGCATGTGCACATCTCGCTGTATGAAAGTACCATTCATGCGTGAATGTCTGTCCTTGCATGTCAAGGTAGGCCACTTTCGGCATCATCTACGACTGTTCATTCCAAAGCCGCTCCAATGTCACAAATGTATGAGGTTTGCGCACTTCAGCGCCGAATGTCAGAGCACAATAATTTGCTCGCGCTGCGCCGAACCGCACGCTGCAGACTCCGGCGCTGCCACGGTCCTTAAGTGTCGCAATTGCCTCGGGTTCATGACACTTCGTCAAATGACTGCTCCAAGAAACAGAAGGAAAACAAGATTCTGAAGCCGATGGTGCGAGACCGTTCGTCTCGTCGGGAAGCTGTTGCTGTCGTCAGAAAGTGACGCTCCCTACGCCGTAGAGGTTCAAGGAACTCTGTGAAGCGCAGTTCCCAGGTGACACCACCTCATCTGCTTCCTACATCAGACACATCCGAGTTGATTACTGAGGACAAGACCGCACCACAGCATATTGGATACCGAAGCATGGCCGCTATTACCGAAGCTGCAGCTAGAGCCAGAGCCAGAACTGCAGCAACAGCCAAAGCCACAGCACAATCAACACCGGCTCAAATGGCCACAGCTGACATTGACCGAGTCAACGGCACCGCTGGGTCCCCACGACTTGACCGAGAAATACCAGGACATTGCTGCGATGCTTTGCTCTCTTCTGGAAGCCACACTCATTCTTTTAAATAAGCTAAACACTCCGACAGCCTGAACTGTCCTGCAGCTGCTGGAAGTTCTCGATGCAGTGTTTTCAGCGCTTCAGTAATCACCACGGCTCGCCCACGACCCTCTCAATGGCCACGATTACCCAATCGAATGTCAGAGCTGTCATGTCATCTAGGTAAGAGAAGCTCCGGCCTCACTGACCTATTGTACCCCTTTGTACGTGCAGTGCTCTCCTTCTCTCTCTGTTTTCTCTTTCTGTGTCCCATTCCCTTATCCCTAGTGCAGGTTAGCAAGCCGGACACTCGTCAGGTTAACCTCGCTGCCTTTTCTCTTCTCGCTTTCTCTGCCCACCTTTGACTAAGTGACGATGTCAGGCAATCACATCATCATATATTGTCACATTACGTGACACCAGAGTGACATCGTCATGAAGTACTAATGATGTCACAAGTTCTGATGACCTGTGACGTCATGATGACGTCTGAGTGATGTCATCACGAGTTGACTTCTATGCCACCGCCAAAGCCGACGGACATTTTTCGTATTTGATGAGGTATCTAAGGATCTCGCCCAGTTTATTACTCTTTTATTTCTCGTTGAGTTAACTATACAGGAGCCTACTGATAATCGTGTTTCGCCTATAGTTTGGAGTAAATGGGGCAGTTCATGTGTATACAACGCCACAAACTGGTTCACCATGTTCCCTCTCCGCTGTGCACACAGTAGAGAGTACATAGGAGATTTGGGCAATGCATTCTACGCAAACCATCGTTTACGTTTTTTTCTAACTGCGTTGATATTTTCGTGCTCGCTTATGTGTCGGTACTTTCACCGTGTAGCAGCTTGTCTTTCCTTATAATCCTACTAGTGCAGGGCTGCTGTTGAAGCCATGGGGACGGATGCCAATGCGACGCACTCGCGCGAACGATTTTGTTAGGGGTTTGCATTGGATTGCGGGAAACACTACCATTCCGATCGTAATTTGAGTAGTAAAAGATAAAAGTTTGCCAACCCAATAGCGGCGACAGAGAGAGAAAGAGAGAGCTAAGTGGAGGAAGTGAGGAAAAGACGGTATTTTGTACGTTGCAAGTAGGAAGACAAAGTCGGGGCTAGCACCGAGTTTTAGGAGATATAAAAAAAGAGGACCGTAAAGACTTCCACGCTGTATCGAAGAGGCGAATTGTGTTTGAATAAATGGGCGTAGCTCGTGAAATTGCCCACCTTGTTTCGGTAAATTTGATGACCACATGAGTTTTATGAAGTATGCATGGAGTGTAATATCGGCAGACATTTGTAGCCTTTTTACAGTGATAAAGTGCTTATTGCTTAAGCCGATTAAAATGCGTGAGTACATATTATCTCCAATGCAAGCTGCAAGAAGCGGATGGAGTTAGTTCCTCGTACAGTGAGTGCATTACAATGTAACATTTACTGTGATGCAGTGTTTCTAGGGAGAATTCATTCTGGATTGCAAAAGTCGTCGTGAAAAAGAAAGCGGCAAAACTTAACTACTGCATGTATTCTGGTCGCTATATGAATGTTTGCTTGAGTGAACTATAACTACTTTTACAGCACTGTTTTTCCTTTTCTTTTTGAAATGGAAGCAACGAGACAAAAAGAGCCCTGCTGCGCAGAGAGAAACCAAACGAAGGAGGATTGCTTGCTATAAATTGAAGAAAATCTTTGACTTCTTAGTTGAGTTTCCTAACCTGGAATATCATTTTTTTAAAGTTAAAAAAGGCTAAATCCAAAGTTTAAAGGTCAAGGTAATTACCTGTGATGAAGCACGTCGATGAGATAGGGGCACCAGTGAACCATGTTTGTTTTCTTTCTATTTGACTGTTAAGGTATATATATATGTGCCCACATGTCAAAATAAAATCAGTTGTAAGTCAGCGCTGTTGTCGTGCCTTCGTCGTCTTGTGTTCTGTCTCAATTTTGCGGTATTTTTTTGCCAAGTTTTATTACCTCAAACATTCTGCTGAAAACGCAGTACCAGAGCGTCACTGTTCTTTCTGTGTAGCTGGTCGAACCCTGCATAGTGCATATATATACCAACCCTCTTCACGCTTGGTCAACGCACTGGTTAAGCTACTTCAACCACTGAACACACTCAATCAAGTGTTTAGCTTGCCCGGTTGCAGTGTGAAGCTTTCGCAACTTGCCTTGTTCCGTGTCCTAATTACAAAGCGTTGCTTGCACCTTCATTGGGGCACAGATCCTGCAGCAACCACAGCAGAAAGAAAGACACTGCGCAGAGCGAAAGCGGGCAGCCGTGGCTACTGTGCTGCCGTAGCGGTTTTCCCGTTCCGAGTTTCCCTGACAGCCTCAGATAAGGACACGGAAAGCAGCGGCAGCGAATCTTATTTGTTTTTCTCTCTTTTCAGGCATTTTCCTTTCTCGAGCGGTCTCGCTTTCACGTTCTATCTACATCTAGTTCTTTTTCTACTGTCTTTGTCGAAAGAAAACTGTCCTAGCCAATGCCAGCTAGCAAGGCCTCGACCGTGAGTGCCAACAATTGTGCCCCACATTGCGTTCGTTACTTCCCTGCGTCTACCTCTATTCGTCGTCTCAACCATTCTTTCCTCGGCGGTATCTGGCGTTTTATAAGGAATAAGAAAGAACAAAAATATTATTTCGGCCATTCTATGGTGCACGTTTCGCACCATCTATGTGAGTATTTTCCCTTTCTCGGCGTGTCGTTGGCCTCTCTTTCGGTGAAACAACTATTTTGTCCCGATAAGCCTTACAACAACGGCGCTAGCCTAGCACGGTAGCGTTGGCTTTAAGTTTCCTTTTATCAGAAGCGATGCGCTTACCGAGCAAAATCGTGTCCCTTTGTTGTCGTTTGCCAGGCATGGCTTTTCTTTAGTAGAAAACAAAAATGCTGAAACAAGGATCCTACAAGATAAAACGTGCCGGAAACGCTTGCATCGACAATATCCTTCTATTCTACGTTCGCCTCCCGTGATTTCGCCATTCGTTTTTCTTTTTTTGCTTTTCCACTGCGTACCGGAACCGCAGCGGAATCGATCCTACATTGGCTTTCTCCTAAAATACCCCCATTTCGTAAAATACATTGAAGGGCAATGCTAGGCAAACTTTTCGATTTCGCAGGCGCAGCCGAATAGAATGCTCACCGAAAGCGGTTAGGTATATTTACTCAGAGGTGCCAAGGAACGGCGGTATTTTCTGTCGCGAGGTGTTTCGTAGGAGTTTAGTAAACAAACGCATTTTTCAACAGTGATTTTTACCGCATAACGGTGTACTGACTGACTGAATATTAGGAGTGACACCACTAAGGCACTCAAGCGAAATTTACTGCATTTATAAGCACTCTGGGTTCATTTGTGATACTTTCTGATATGCTGTTTTTCACGCAACATGTTTGTACGACTATGTTAGATTTATTTAAAGAAGAGCCAAGCGAACGGGCATTCTTGGATTATCGTTCATATGCGAGGCAAGCATGACTGTAATACAACTTTTATGTCCGCTGAAGGAGTAAGTAAACGCCCAGCGACCTTCTGTTAAGCCTGTCGTGATGAAGTGGCTTGGCATCTTTTTTTTTTCTTTTTCACCGCTCCACCTATTGCTATCCTCTCGTCAGCTGCACTTCATGCCCCTTGACACCGATTCTGTAGCGTTATAACGCTACCGATGGTCTAATAAATTAGGCCATCGGCTATCCGCCAATATTCGTGAACAATCTGTATTCCTACATCAGCACTCTGCTTCCTGGAGTTTTTGAATTTAAATTGTTTGATTAAAAAAATATTGTCGCAGCTTCAACTAGTGGCGCAAGGCTGCAACCAGCAGCGGAGCTGAGCGGCCTTCCTTGCTTCACTTTATTTTCTCTTTCTTACTTCCTCTCTTTTCTTTCGGTTTTACAGCGAAAGCTGTTATGAGATCACTTCACCGGCAGTTTTTGACGCCGTAGTTGTCCCCCGCCGCCGCCGCCGGTGTCCGTAACCACTATCGCTCGAAATAAGAAAAAAAACGAAACAAGAAAAAAATTCTAGGATGGAACGAGGTTCGAACCTGGGCCCTCTGCGTGGGAGCCCAGTATTCAACCTCTGAGCCATGCCGGTGCTTGAAATTGCTTTGCAAAAAGAACCTATACAGGCTTCATGTCAGGAAGGAACCACATTAGCATATGCAGTATAGCGTGATAGAAGAGTAAAATAAGCAGCAAGCGTCGCACAACGCGAATTCTGTAATAAGGCATCACACAATGCGAAGTGCGCGACGAATAGGTTGTTGAATGCTTCCAACCCATTACAAAGGGCTCTGCCATAATTCTTTATCGTCATCAGGCACAGCATCAACATAGTGCGCATAATGTTTTACATACGTTTAACAGGTACGACGGCTCTCCGCAGAATGACGAAAAATGGCACAGTGCCGCTGCCCTACTTCTCAAAAATTACAATGATTTATAGCGTAGTGGGTTCCTCGCAAGTGCACTTGTATTGGTTGCCAAGAAAGCCCATAAGCGCATGATCCATTTCCTCTGGGTCTCAGTAAAGTTCTTCGCCCCCCCCCCCCGTCTATCTGCCACGTCAACGTATGTTATACAGCATGACGGGAGAGGGAAATAGTGAACGGGCCTCACCCAATGCAAATTACATAACCGGTGGGCAGTTTAAACCTTCCAACCCATTACAAAGGGCTGAGCCATAATTCTTCATCGTCATCAGTCGTCGCGTCAACAAAGTGCACATAATGCCTTACATACGTGGAGCTGGTCCCTCGCTTCCCCGTAGAATGACGAATAATGCCTTAGTAGGTGCTTCTCAACTTCAAAATTGTAATTTATGGCGTAGTGGGTATCTTGCTTGTATTTATGGCGTAGTGGGTACTTGTATTGGTAGCCTCAAGAGAGCTCACAATGGGCTCTAGAAACGCCGCTCTTCCAGCTTTCGCTGTGACTGTGCTGCGGTTTCAGCGTAGGCCTGGCGTTTTTTTCTCTCTTTCTCTCTGTCTTTTCCTATCTCTTTTTCGCCTCTGTTTTTGTATTTCTTTCTTTCTCTGTGTATCTATTTCTTTCCCTCCCTTTCTCAATCTTTCTTTCGATTCGTTCTTCCGTTTCTCTCACTCTCTATATTTCACGTTTCCACTTTCTTTCTATTTCTCTCTATTTCTCCTTCATTTTTTTCCCCTCTCTCTGTACTGCCTTTCTCGCCCATCCGAGCTATTGCATCCCAGGCCTCACAACTCGGTGCAGCGGGAGAGCGCATGCCGGACGAAGGTGTTCGGGAAGCGAAGCAGAATATGAGGAGGGAGAAGAATGCGCCCTCCGTAATGATGAAAGTTTATGCGAACGCTCCACCGGGGTTGCCAGCATAAGCAGCTCCTCTGTTTAAAGAAATTATACTAATATCCGTCAGCGATTGCCTTATGAAGCAGCTTGTAACACTTTTTTTATCTGACAAATCAATGACGGTACAGAAGAGCTAAAGACTTGTAGCTTGTGACACTCAAAGTAGGGTCATTCCACGCCAAACGTCCCAAACATTGCGCTCGACCCCAAAAATTATGGACGTTCATATCAGTGCACTATTTGCCATCGGAAAGTATTTTCTGGAACAAAAAAATTTTCTTGTCTGTTACACTGATTTTGCTGTAGTGGGTGAAACATAGGTTGCGAAAAAATGCTCTAAAAATGCAATACTTTACGGAACGCCTTAAATATCTGCTGTTTACTTGAAAAAGGATTGGCACTATCTTATTATCGCCCATTGACGACCACTACTTTGTCTCACGATGTGCTTTGTGGTGAAGCAATGCTGCAAGTCTGCGCCCAATTTGATTATTTTTTTTAAAATTCTACGAACATTACAGACAAAATAGGGCTATATCGCATTGCTCGATAGTTGGCAGTAAGCGTGTCAAAAAAGCATTGAATTGGATGACCGAGTAGTTTCGAAGTGGAAGGGGCGCAAACTATGAAAAATGTGTGAAGTGCCCCACGTTCCGGCACATGTAGAGTGGTGATGCGGTCCAAGTAAAAATGCACGCTTGGTCTCGCTGGGAAGAGTAAACGAAGGAGATTTATTTGTGGAAGTTTATTCGGAGATTGTTTTTGTTTTAGGCGAGAAACAAAAATTGATGTTGAGCGTTCGCGGCGTGCCTGGGCGCGGGCCCGTAAGTCCGCTTCACTGCGCCGCAACTGTTCCTTGGGGCAACGGAAGTATGCAGCGCCAACGCGGGTGGCACGATCGTGTGTACGATCGTGTGGTGTGTTGTAGGAAAAAGTACAACACACCACACAGAGCTTTCTCACAGCTAATTTTATTAGAAAGAACACTCACTGCTTAAACCTTGGCCAAGTACTACGTGCTTTTATATCATTGATAGCCAAAAACAGAAGGCCAAAAAGAGAACAAAAAATGTGCTCCTGCAAAGATTAGCAACGGTTACAAAAACGATGATCACATGTATATTTTTTTTATTTTTTGTGGATGGTCATTTGCGAGACAGTGTACCAGGTTTGAATTAGGCCCAATGATTCATTTAGTAAAACCTGGTCGTCGGGCTGTAGTCATTTCGCGACATATTGTTGCGTGGTTTTACCTACGCGAAGAGGGCATAGTGGGATATACCCTGAAAAGGGAGCTGGAAAAGAGGTGAAGAAGTCGACGTTGTGTTGTGAGCTGTGCTGTGCCTTGATACTGACTCAGTATTGTATTTTTCCCCGTAACATTTTTGGTGGAGCTGCGGGGTACTTTTTTTTGACGACGGAGCTCCGCAGTGGACGCCTCCTTAAGTCTGCAACCATGGCTCCGGGTGAAGACACGCCTGCGCCAGCTACGTCGGCAACATCTCCGACAACAACAACCCAGTACGTCGCTTTAACGCAACCCCGTGACCCCGGCACCTTTACCGGGGAGAACAACATCGATGTGGACAAGTGGCTCAGCATGTACGAGCGCATCAGCAAGCAGTATGGCTGGGATCCAACCGTTATGCTGGCAAATGTCATCTTCTACCTCGACAAAACCCCTCGCGTCTGGTTTGAGACCCACGAGCACGAAGTCACAAGCTGGGACATGTTTAAACAACAGCTCCGTGACCTTTTCGGCAACCCATTTGGTCAACAGCTTGCTGTACGGAAAGAATTGGCCGTACGTACTCAAACGTCAACCGAGCCCTACTTGACCTATATTCAAGAAGTGTTAGCCTTGTGTCAAAAGGTTGACCACAACATGCCCGAGGCTGACAAGATTTCACACATTTTGAAGGGTATCGCAGACGATGTGCTCGTTTTTACCAACGTCACGACCATCGACGCCGTAATTAAGGAGTGTCGCCGCCTGGAACAAGCGAAGAGTCGGCGCATTCCGCACCAGTTCCATCGTCTCCCCAACACCGCTGCAACATCGTCTTGCGAAGGAGCCCCTTTTCAGCCGTCCACAACTGACGATGTGACACGCATCGTCCGACGCGAACTCGAGGCTGTGTGCCCGGCTGCCCATAAACCGACGTTGTCCGAGACACCGGCCCCGGCTGTCGCCCTGATCCAGGCCGTTGTCCGCCAGGAATTCGCCAATCTGGGTCTGTGTTCCGCTGTATGTGCCATGAACAATACTGACACCTCCGTAGCCTCTGAGACAACACGCCGCCGTCAGTACCCTGTTCGTTCCAGGAACCCTTCTGAATGGCGAACAGCAGATGATAAGCCGATCTGCTTCCGCTGTGGTCGTGCAGGCCACGTTGCTCGTTACTGTCGCAGTCAGTGGCCCTCTACTCCTCCTAGCCAGTGTCCCGCTTACAACGGTCCCTTCCGCACAATGAATCGCCGTTATCCGAACCGCACTGAGTATTCAGCATTCGCCGCCCCTGAGGACTATGGCCGCACCTTCCCATCGTCGCCGCCTCCAAGCCGTTCCTCTCGCTCACCAACGCGCCGCCGCTCGCCCTCGCCGTCATTTAGCCGCCGCATGTCTCCTGAAAACTAGGCTGCGCAGCTTCTGGAGGTGAAGCTGCCCGGTCGACGTTAACCAAAAATCCTCTGTTGCCCTTACGTCTACACCAGAACACACTTGAAGTACATGTTGATGGCACTCCTGTTCAAGCTTTGATCGACACAGGCGCTCACGTCTCTGTCATGAGTGCGGATTTTCGTCGTCGCATGAAGAAGATTCTGACGCCACCCTTGACCAATGTGGTACAAGTCGCGGATGGCGGCACCGTTCCTGTCGTTGGGATGTGTACAGCTCAGCTTACCGTTGCCGGTTATCAGGTGGTCGTCCTTTTTACTGTCCTTGCCACATGTCCCCACGACCTCATACTTGGGCTGGATTTTCTGGCAACCAACTCTGCGCTTATTGATTGCTCCGCCGGTGTGCTGCGACTTGAACTGCCGCAACTCAGTGACCCCCCGTCCCAACCTTCGTGCCGATTACATTGCAGCGACTTTATTCACCTGCCCCAGCAGTCTGTTACGTACGTCGATATGTTGTGCTCACCAGCTGTGCCAGACGGTGACTACTACGCTGCGCCTCTTCCCGACTTGCTGCTCACGCATTGTGTCACTGTTCCCTATACGGTTCTCAGCATCACGGCTAACAGAACCTGGCTACCGGTGGTAAATTTCGGCTTCGCAAATCAAGTGCTCCCACAAGGCATTTCCGTAGCCCACCTTTGTTCGCTACTAGATTCACCGGTCGAAGCTTTCGCCTTGGATGCCGCTGTTCCTACGCAGCGGACGCCACCGACAACCAATTGTGGCAGCCGTCAAATTTTTAACATGATCGCCGCTGACCTTCCGCCTGAACACGTTGAAGCCCTCCAGCGCGTTCTCGGGTCCTACCAGGACATTTTTGATTTCGGTGACCGACCTCTAGGGCAGACGTCCGTTGTCCAGCATCGCATACACACAGGTGATGCCAACCCTGTTCACCGCCGCCCCTACAGAGTGTCTGCGTCTGAGCGGAGCGTCATCCAACAGGAAGTAAATAAGATGCTAGCGAAGGACATTATAGAGCCGTCCTCCAGTCCCTGGGCGTCTCCGGTCGTGTTAGTTAAAAAGAAGGACGGATCGTGGCGCTTTTGTGTGGACTATCGCCATCTCAACAACATCACAAGGAAAGACGCCTACCCTCTACCTCGAATTGACGACGCCCTTGATTGTCTGCATGGGGCCGCGTACTTCTCTTCCATCGACCTCCGTTCCGGATATTGGCAGATCGCTGTGGATCCCGTGGACCGAGAGAAGACGGCCTTTGTAACACCCGACGGCCTTTACCAGTTCAAGGTCATGCCTTTCGGCCTATGTAATGCCCCAGCCACATTGAACGAATGATGGATTCTCTGCTTCACGGCTTCAAGTGGTCTACGTGTCTATGTTATTTAGACGACGTAATTGTGTTTTCGCCCACGTTCGAAACGCACCTTGAGAGACTCTCAGCAATTCTTGAAGTGTTCCGTCTCGCCGGACTTCAGCTTAATTCGTCCAAGTGCCGGTTCGGCCGTCGCCGCATTACGATCCTTGGGCATATTGTTGATGCCTCCGGCGTACAAGCTGATCCGGAAAAAATTCGAGCCGTGAAGGACTTCCCTGTGCCGAAAACCGCCAAAGATGTTCGCAGCTTTGTGGGACTCTGCTCCTACTTTCGGCGGTTTGTCAAAGACTTCGCCGAAATTGCTAGACCTCTCACGGACCTGCTCAAACAAGACACGCCCTTTAACTGGGGTCCCTCGCAAGCAGCAGCTTTCTCCAAGCACGTCACACTGCTCACATCCTCCCCTGTTCTGGCCCACTTCGACCCTGCCGCGCCAACCGAAGTCCGCACTGACGCCAGTGGTTACGGAATCGGCGCTGTGTTGGCCCAGCGACAACGTGGGCAGAATCACGTGATAGCTTATGCTAGCAGGCTGCTGTCCACTTCGGAGCGCAATTATTCAATTACGGAGCGCGAATGGCTCGCTCTGGTATGGGCAGTTGCGAAATTGCGTCCTTATTTATACGGCCGGCAGTTTACAGTGCTCACCGACCATCATGCCCTTTGTTGGCTCGCCTCTTTGAAAGATCCCACAGGTCGTCTCGCTCGCTGGGCACTCCGTTTGCAGGAGTATACCTACACGGTCGTGTACAAGAGTGGAAAACTGCACCAAGATGCGGATTGCCTATCCCGCTACCCTGTGGCTGACCGGCCCTCTACGAGCACTGCCTCGACCGACTGCGTATTTTCCCTCTCTCAGCTGCTTCGCCTCGGCGACGAGCAGCGTCGGGATCCGCATATCAGTCAAATAATGCAACGGCTGCGATCCTCCCCGCACGACGCCTCTGTACGCATGTTTGCCTTCAAAGATGACACCTTATATCGGCGTAATTTGTCACCCGCCGGACCCGCTCTACTGCCGGTCGTACCAGAGCACCTGCGTTCCACAGTCCTCCACGAGCTTCATGACGCCCCAACCGCTGGTCACCTTGGCGTTTCTCGCACGTATGACCGTGTGCGCCGCCGCTTCTACTGGCCTGGCCTTGCACGCTCTGTGCGGCGTTATGTCAACGCCTGCGAGGTTTGTCAGCGCCGCAAGAAGCCGTCGGGACTTCCTGCTGGGTATCTTCAGCCTATCGACATCCCACCGGAGCCCTTCTTCTGAGTCGGTTTGGACCTTCTCGGTCCATTTCCAACATCCACTTCAGGAAACAAGTGGATTGCCGTTGCTACCGATTACGCGACCCGCTACGCAATCACGCGAGCCCTTCCAACCAGCTGCGCTACAGACGTCGCTGATTTTTTACTTCGGGATCTTATTTTAGTGCACTGTGCCCCACGACAACTGTTGACAGACCGAGGCCGTACTTTCCTTTCACAAGTGATTGACGATATCCTGCGTTCCTGTTCCACCCAGCATAAGCTCACGACCTCTTACCATCCCCAGACAAACGGGCTGACAGAGCGCTTAAACCGGACCCTGACAGACATGCTTTCAAAATACGTGTCGACCGACCATCGTGACTGGGACCTTGCACTGCCCTACGTGACGTTCGCGTACAATTCCTCTCGGCACGACACCGCTGGATACTCACCGTTTTACCTTTTGTTTGGACGCGAGCCAACGTTGCCATTGGATACCTTCCTTCCGGCTGCTGCAGAGTCGACCACGGAATATGCACGCGACGCTATTGCCCGCGCTGACCACGCCCGTCAGCTTGCCCGCCACAGATTGACGGCTTCTCAAGAAACACAGAAGCACCGTTACGACGAGCGGCATCCTGACGAACGTTTTCCAACGGGTTCCCTCGTTCTTCTCTGGTCCCCAACGCGACGTGCCGGTCTATCTGAGAAGCTACTTTCTCGATACACGGGGCCATACCGCGTGCTTCGACAATTGACAGACGTTACATACAAAATCATCCCGGCTAATCCTACAAACTCTTCTCTGTTATCCCGTGACGTCGTCCACGTATCCAGGCTCAAGCGTTACCACCCACCTTCTGCTGTGGTCCCATAGACGCGCCGGGTCGGCGCTTCTGCCGCCGGGGGTTGTGTTGCGTGGTTTTACCTACGCTAAGAGGGCATAGTGGGATATACCCTGAAAAGGGAGCTGGAAAAGAGGTGAAGAAGTCGACGTTGTGTTGTGAGCTGTGCTGTGCCTTGATACTGACTCAGTATTGTATTTTTCCCCGTAACAATATATTACAATCGCTAGACAGAAGGAATGATTAGTTTTAAGGGCTCGTTTTTCTTTGTTAGACACAATATTAATAAGAACGAACAGACAGCAATGCCAAGGAAAGTATAGGGGTGTTATTTGTAGTAATTAGAATATAAATGTGAAGAAAGTAATGTGGACGAAAAGATAACTTGCCGCCGGCAGGGACCGAACCTGCGACATTCGAATAACGCGTCCGATGCTCTACCACTGAGCTACGGCGGCGGTCATCTCCCCGTCCACCCTATAAAGTGGACGAGGAGATGACCGCCGCCGTAGCTCAGTGGTAGAGCATCGGACGCGTTATTCGAAGGTCGCAGGTTCGGTCCCTGCCGGCGGCAAGTTATCTTTTCGTCCACATTACTTTCTTCACATTTATATTATAATTACTACAAATAACACCCCTATACTTTCCTTGGCATTGCTGTCTGTTAGTTCTCATTAATAATCGCTAGACAGGACACTGGTAAGCTATCCCAAGAGACGAACTACCTCATTAAGAAATGTCAAGCCATGAATGCCTCAAATGCAACAGACAAAATAGAGCTGGCGGAGCTTTCGAAGGTAATAAATAGGCGTAAAGTAGCCGACATAAGAAAGTATAATATGGAGAGAATTGAGCATGCTCTAGCGAAAGAAAAAGCCTCAAAACTATGAAAACAAAACTGTGTATAGGCAAAAATCAGATGTATCCATCAAGGGAAAAGGAAGGCAAGGTCACAGCCAATATGGTTAGAATAGTTGAGGTAGCGGAAGAGTTCTACAGAGATCTGTACAGCAGCCGAGATAGTCAAGATAACGTAAAAGCAGTAATAGCCCAGAGGAATCGGACATCTCACCAGCATTGACAGGAGACGTAAAGAAAGCCCTAAAGGGAATGCAAAGAGGCAAAGCCGCTGGTGAGGATCAGGTAATATCAGACCTGTTGAAAGACGGTGGAGAGATTATGTTAGAAAAACTGGCCACCCTGTATACGAAGTGTCTCTCGACGGGGAGGGTACCAGAATGTTGGAAGAATGCCAACATCATCTTGATCAATAAGAAAGGGGACGTCAAGGACCTGAAAAATTACAGGCCCATCAGCTTACTGTCCGTTGTCTACAAGCTATTTACAGAAGTAATTGCTAATCCGAATTAATGCGACATTAGAGTTCAATCAACCAAGGGACCAGGCAGGATTCGTACGGGCTTCTCAACAATAGACCATATGCACACTATCAATCAGGTGATAGAGAAATGCGCGGAATACAACCAACCCCTATACATAGCCTTCATAGATTACGAGAAGGCATTTCATTCGGTGGAGACATCAGCAGTCATGCAGGCACTGCGGCATCAGGGCATCGACGAAGCCTAAACATAATGGAAGAAATCTACAGCGGATCCACAGCCACTATAGTCCTCCATAAAGAAAGCGACAGAATCCCAATAAAGAAGGGAGTACGGCAGGGAGACACGATCTCTCCAATGCTATTCACCGCGTGTTTACAGGAGGTTTTCAGGGCCCTAGATTGGGAAGAATTAGGGATAAGAGTTAATAGAGAGTATCTCAGTAACCTGCGATTCGCTGATGACATTGCATTGATGAGTAAAGCAGGAGACAAATTACAGCTCATGATTACTGAACTGGATACGTAAAGTAGACGAGTAGGTCTGAAAATTCATATGCATAAAACTAAAGTAATGGGGAACAATCTTGGCAGTGAACAGCGCTTTGAGATAGGTGGCAAGACACTGGAAGTTGTAAAGGTGTACGTCTACTTAGGACAGGTAGTAACCGCGGAACCGAACCATGAGAGTGAAATAACTGGAAGAATAAGGATGGGATCGGGCTTATTCGGCAAGCATTATCAAATCATGAATGGTAGTCTACCACTATCCCTCAAGAGGAAGGTATATAACAGCTGCATCTTACCGGTACTTACCTACGGAGCAGAAACCTGGAGACTTACAAAGAGGGTTCCACTTAAATTAGGGACGACGCAGCGAGCGATGGAAAGGAAAATTATAGGTGTAACATAAAGGGACAGGAAGAGAGCAGAGTGGGTCAGGGAACAAACGGGGGTTAAGGATATCATAGTCGAAATTAAGAAGAAATGGATATGGGCCGGGCACGTAGCACGTCGGCAGGATAACCGGTTGTCATAAAGGGTAACTGACTGGATTCCAAGAGATGGCAAACGCGTGAGGGGGAGACAGAAAATTAGGTGGGTAGATGAGATTAAGAAGTTTGTAGGTATAACGTGGCAGCAGAAAGCACAGGACCGGGATGATTGGCGGAACATGGGAGAGGCCTTTGCCCTGCAGTGGACGTAGGCAGGACGACGATGATGACGACGACAATTAGAATCATCAGCAAAGCGCCTTATTTTCACGGGAATGTTCTGGACGATGACATTGATCTACACGAGAAAAAAGAGTGGACCAAGAGCTGGTGGGATGTCGGTATGTACTGAAATGGCGAGTGCAGTTACGTCGTCAATGGACACGACTTGACGTCTATATGAAAAGTAGGCTTGTATACAAATTAGTGATTTGTTGTTCTTTAGTATTGGCTTTACCGTCTATAATAATTATCCATGAGAAACTCGGTCAAATGTCTTTTATAAATTAGAAATATAATGCCAATCTCATTATGCCTTTTTAAAGCCACTGCTATGTCATAGGCAGTTTCGATGAGCTGTGTAAGTGCAGAATCACCCCGGCGAAAACCATGCTGCAAGGAACCAATAGACCATTTTCTGGCAATCCCAGAACGCACTGCGGGCGCGCGCTGCACTGTGGGAAAAAATCTACG
Organism: Rhipicephalus sanguineus; assembly: GCF_013339695.2. Taxonomy (NCBI): domain Eukaryota; kingdom Metazoa; phylum Arthropoda; class Arachnida; order Ixodida; family Ixodidae; genus Rhipicephalus; species Rhipicephalus sanguineus. The sequence continues at coordinate 96,505,151 of NC_051178.1, forward strand.
CCACACAGCGCCACACGCGACACCAGCCACGGGCAGGCTTTTGGGGCGCTCGCTTTACGTTTTACCGTCGGTTTGGAAGTCGGAAACGAAGTGGACGGACCGCTGCTTCTTCCTTGCACCAAGAACGTAAGTGTGCATGCCTGCAAGCATCTATCTGTATACCTTTGTTCGCAGATTGCAAAAAGTAAATAAGAAGAGTCTGTGCGTGCGTGATTGCCGCCGTAAACATGTGCCTTGTATCGCCGTCATCATTCGCAATTTCGCTTACAGAACCAAAAAAAAAGACTGCTGACACCAGCCAAAGTGACTATGGCTCGCGAGATGGAAAGGTGAGATTATCGCTGTTTTGGTGCCTCCGTGTTCTCATAAGAGAAACGAATGCGGTGTGAGGTGCGCAGGCTGCCCGCTGGTACGCCTAACGTTAAATACTTGTTCTCTTAACTTGAGAGGAAACACATGCATTCGCCGTGAACCGTTAAATTTTTATGAGCGAGTCCTACGCTAAGGTAGAATTTGCAATCCGTGTGCTGCATTAGTTCGCTGGTGTGCCCGAGTCCACGTAAACTGCAGAACAGCTCACGCAAAAGTTTTCTTGAGCGCATCGGTCGCTCTTAAATTCAAGCACATTTCCGCTTTGTTTGGAATCTTCTGCAGTATTCTAGTCAGTTCTCTTATACCAAAATGTAATGGCTTCATTTTCAAACCTTGCCTGCCAATCGTAGCAATGTGATCTCTGCAAATCGCGGCTATTTACGGCCGCAGCGAGCTACAGCGATTGCAGCCAATTGCAAGAACGCTTATGTTGCTGAATAGGACTTTTTAGGGCCTAGTTGGTGCATGCTGATGAAAAATTACTGAGCGCAAGAGAAAAAAAAACCGAACCCACAAGGAAGATACACAAGTGCTACTTTCAATATGTTTATTTCCACCACTTCAAAGTTTCATTACTTGCGTAGCCCGAGTTCAGTCCTTGCTTTCGATCGAGGCACTTGGCAGGGGCGTAGCCAGAAATTTTTTTCGGGAGGGGGGGCGGGTTCATCCATACTTTATGTATGTTCCTGATCTCGTTAAAATGATCTCGTTAAGAGAACAATGATCTTGTTACTGACACCACTACTGCTTTTGCAGCTTTGCAGCATGCACTCACATCAGTCTAATGTGCATCATATTGCATTAGTCTCACGCATATCATATTGTTTTTCTTTCTCTACACAGGCCAGCGTTAACACAAGTTCAGGATACTGCTGTGCCAAAGGGTCCGTGGAGGAAGCAGATGAAGAGTTTCTCAAAATGTTCTGCGAGGAAAGCATAACAAGTCATGGGAAATCATCACGAGCAGAAAAGCACTGCATATCAGGGTACAGGCTGTTCAAGGCAGGCAAAGTGTCGAACATACTGCTGCATCATGACAAAACCTCAACTTTTATCAAGGCAAAAGTTGAGGCATCATTATCAGTGGGCAAGCTCTACGACGTAGTACGTGTTGTGTGCATGGACGACGGTAGTGTGAAGCACGGGCATTGTTTGTGTCCAGCTGGTGCTGGTGGCGTCTGCAAACATGTTTCGGCTTTGCTGTGGCACATGTTGGATATCCAGCGGATGGGCCATTTATTTATACCGGACACATTGTCATGTACGTCGAAGCCGAGAACATGGGGCCCTGTCAACTTTGGGAAGCCGAAACTCCAAGTGACAAACTTATCCAAACTTGAGTTCGCCAAACACATTCCTGGAAAAGTACCAAAGCGGCAAGCAGAGCCATTTGATAGTGCAAAGAGTGTAGTGACACCCTCTGCTCTGAAGACCCTTTGTGCTGGATTTAAAGAAAGTGGGTTTTGCACAATGCTTGCAAACCATATCGCAGAAAGAAATTATCGTCCTGATGACATCTGCCACATCAGCGTCGTACGTAATGAAGATGAGGCACCTATCAACCTTCCCTTGTATGCTCTAGGTGGTGAAGTTCGAGAAGGCATGGCATGCTCATTGTCACTGGAAGAAGCCCACGAGTTAGAGAAAATGACAAGGGGGCAAGATAAAGCCTTGTGGCATGAAGAACGTAAGAAATGACTTACAGCGTCTCGTTTCGGTGAAATTGTACTAAGAAAGTATTTATTGCATCATTTCTGACGAAAGCTAGCAATCGTACTGCGGTACATGAGGTCAGGCCAGGAAAACGAAGCAAATGCCATTGCCAAGTACAAGGAACACCATGGTGTAGAAGTCTACAAAATGGGACTCTGCGTGAATCCTGGAGCACCGTTTCTTGGTGCTTCCCCGACAGATTGGTTTGGGACAAGAGAAATGACGACTATGGTCTTGTTGAAGTGAAGACCCTGGCAAAGGCAATGGAAGAGGGCCTTACAGTCAAGGAAGCCACGCCGCAACGCAAGGTGCCTTTCATTAAGCAAGGAAAGCTGAACTACAGGCACACGTACTATTACCAAATACAAAAATACAAGGACAACTTGACATTACAGGTTTAACGTGCTTCGACATTTATGTTGAGCGGGTCATGTTTGACACACAAGTGTGGGAAGACATGTTTGTAATATTAGAGCACTTTTACCGCACCAACTTGGAATGTCATGAAAACACTCGCCATGTTCAGCGCAAAAAAAGGAACACGAAAACACAAGGAAGTGCACGACACAAGCGCTGTCTAACAACTGAAATTTTAATGGAAGAAACGTGTCATATATAAGCACAAAAAAAACAAACAAAAACAGAAAACAAAAAAACCACAAAAACCAAACAGAAAATCTTATCCCCCACCAGGCATGTACTCACGTATGCTGTAGATAGGTAATCTCAGCCTCCGTGAGAGCGATTGAAGGCTGGCTCACGCATCTGTCTCTTGCTTTTATAATTTCAAACGCTTCAGCTATTTCACGCGTGCGCTGGTCCCTGCGCCTCATCATCACGGTGGTTTTGTTTAGCTCGGCTGCGCATCCGCACTGCCGGCAATGGAGGGAAAGATGCGTAGATCGTAGATGCAATACACTGATAGCGGCGAACAGAGCGTCGACCGTCGATCAACTGACAAGTGGTGAATTGCGTCGGCATTTAAACATGTGACGTCGAATATCCCCGTCCAACGCCTCTTATACTTTGAGATGCCTGGCACGTCAGCGCCGATTGCTCCGCGCGACTCTCTCCCCTTTACGCGCACAGCGCCGCGGCGCTGTGTTCTGACACTATCGTACGCCTTGCCGGCATGGCGAGCGCCCGCGCAGTAGTCTTTCCGGTAGCCCGTTCGGAGTGAGCACTAATGCTGTTGGTCATTTTTTCTCAGGGTGCCACGTACTACTTTTTATCGCGCGTCTTGCCTCTTCGGAGCTCGATCTAATAACCGCACCTGAAGCCCAGTCATGCGGTACTGCTGCGTGCCCTTTTGCACCTCGAGCCAGCGCAAGAAGCAGCCTGGCGTTTCATTCCACGAGATACCTGCAGATGCGACACTCCGGGAACAATGGCTCAAAGTTATATCAAGAAAGAACTGGCAGCCAAATTCTACATCCAACTACTCAGCTGTCTGCAGCCTTCATTTTCTCGATGCGGACTTTCGCGAAGACACCAAGAGACGCATGCTGAAGCCAGGTACTGTGCCCAGTGTTTTCCCACAATACCCTTCTTACCTCAGGCCAGCACCGTCGAAGCCGCGAGGTGAGAGAACCATTGCAAAAAGGAAACGCGAATGTTCACCAACGAAATCAGCTTCGAATGACGCGTCTGAAAATCTCACTCGTGTTCGTTCAACGCAGCAGAATGTGTCGGACTCAACGTTGTCCGTTGATTGCGTGGATGTGCCCATGTCTGACAACAGCAGCGTCGCCTCTCAGGACTTCATGCAACAATGCTGCACGTCCCGTGCCTGCGAAAATTCCAATGAGAGGCCTGGTCCGAATAGCGCAGAGAGAATGCTACATCCCGGCCAGACCGCATACGCCATGAGGTCGTTTGGCAGGCAGACCAACGACCGAAGTTCGTCAGCGGCTTTCTTACAGAGTAAAAAGTGGCGTGAGAAAGAAAAGGCCTTAAAGGCACAGAATGAGAGGTTGCGCTCAACGGTTGACGCGTACAAGAAGGAGCTTGAACGATTGAAGGAGGAGTGCCACGTCAGCAAATTTCTTCACGTCGTCAAAGACTCGGAGCTTGCGTGCACGAAGGCCAAAATTATTTTGGATCAAGTGATTAATTATAAGGCCAAGAAGCCTATATGGTCTGAAACAACTATTAGGCATTGTACTATTTTGCGCCACCTCTCAGCGAAATCTTACGAACATATGAGAACTGAGAACCTGCTCTCCTTTCCGTGCAGAAATACTCTGAGGAAATACCTCGGAGGTTCATCAGGAGAGGTTGGATTTAGTGAACTTGTCAAGAGAAGGCTGAGTGCAGAGCTGGAATGTCTCACAGCACCCCAATCAAAACTATGTAGCCTCGTGGTAGATGAAATGCGCATTCGACAGAAGCTTGAGTACCACAAGCAACGAGATGCATTTCTTCGAGATATTGACCTGAGTGCCGACCTCAATAATCTTTTGCCAGCTTCTGATAAGGGTCAGCTTGCAAATTCCCTCTTGTGCTTCTTGCTGTGTGGACTACATGCAAGCTTCAAGATTCCAGTGGGGTACATTTTTACGAAGGGGTGTTCCGGGGAATTGCTTGCTAAGACAGTACAGCACGTTATTAGGAAAACAGAAGAAGTGGGGTTCAGAATTGTACGCCTAGTAACGGACAACCACAAAGTCAACGTTGCAGCAATGGAGACGATGTCACAGGGGCATCTTCAAACCAAGATACGCCACCCGGCTGACCCTTCAAGGTACCTGTTTTTAGCCTTTGATCAGAGCCACATTATCAAAAACATTCGCTCACAGTTCTTGTCAAAACAAATTGGAGGTCAACAGGAAATATCTGCTGTCTACCTTAAGGACCTATACAGGATGCAGCAAGGCTCCTTGGTCAAACCAGTCCGTTTTCTCACAAGAAAACATGTATATCCGACAAACATTGAGAAGATGGGTGTGAGAACAGCAATATAGATTTTTTCATCACCTGTAACAGCTGCTCTGAGCTTCTTGAAGGACCAAGCAGGGCACACATGTGATACCAAGTTTCCAAATGTTGCACCTACAGTGGAGTTTATGACGAACATGCACAGGTGGTTCGTTCTAATGGATGTGAGCAACTGTGAGTAGCATATTCACCAGAACAACCCGGACACCAGGCAGTTTTCAGACGCAGAAGATCCCAGACTTCACTGGCTGGAGCTCGTCTTTCTTGAGTACCTCGAAATTCTAAAGGAAGCTAGTTCACCCGAAAATTTTCTCACCAAGGAAACCTACCATGCCCTAGTTTTCACCACAGTTTCCAACGTGCAATGCATACAGTTTCTGCTGAATGAGTGCGACTTCACGTTTGTACTCACAAGGAAATTCTCAAGCGATCCGATAGAATCATTGTTTGGATTTCTAAGGAGGACTGCCGGTTGCAATGACGTCATGGATGTGAGAAGTGCTGTTTCTGGACTAGAAAAAATTTTGAAGACAGGAATAGTCGCATCATCCGACAGAAGCAACGTCAACAGCTCCACTTCCTTCTGCTCTTCCCGGGCTGTTCGTGGAAGTGAAGTGAGGGACAGCACAGTAGCTGTCTGTGCGAACGCCAAAAGGGCGCAACAAACGCTGCGAGAAGTTTGCTTGTCATCGAAGCCTTTTTTGCCAACTCCTGATATGGCAGCCATAGCACTTGTTGGGGGCTACATAGCTCGCGCAGTGAGCGAAAGAAGTGCGTGTGAGAACCGTGTGCCTTTAGTTAGGAAAGCAAAAGGAAACTCTGCTGTGGATGGGTTGATTTCCCACCAAGACAGGGGTGGCCTCTACTACCCGACACAAGAACTCATTACAGTTCTTTATGGACTGAAGAAATACGTGGAGATAATGCTGTCAGACAGAAAAGCTCTTCTGAAACCAATGGAGCAGTGTTTGCAGCACAGTGTCAGCGCAATCACAGGCTTGCCTGTGTTGAAATGTAAAAGCTGCAATGATGACCAGAGAGAGGCTTTTGTGAAAGTAATATGCAAAAAATTTATGAAGCCCCTATTTTCAAACCATGCATTAGACATGAGTGACAGAAATGCAGTGGCTAAAATGTATCACAACAAGCCGCTGTCACGTAAAGTATTGAAGCTTTGAAACGGCATATATTGGTTCTGTTCTTTGATTTTTTTTTGAGTGAAGTGATTTCTTTGGATCGCACACATCAATTGTGATAGCAGTGTCATGGATTGGGGAACTCTTCTTCCACCCTATTCGCTTTAAATTGTTAGTTTCGCTACATATGCAGGATGATGCCTCTCCTGTTTTACCATTGTCTGTGACAACAGTCGTTTTTTGCTTTACACTTTCTTTGACTACCGATCTTGCATTTTTTTCTTCATAGCTGGGGCTGCTGCTATTGTCTATAGCTGTGATACTTACTCCTGTGATAAAATATATACATGTTCCCTTTTTTTGTTTACAATTTTCTGGTCATTATGTGCATAAGCCTGTAGTCGACGTTGCTTTGCATCGATGTTATTTCTTTTTTTATGTTGAAGCAATATCTATTCGTATTATCACCTTTCTGTGATATTGCGTTATCTGCAGCACGCCCCAGCTCTTGGCAAAGAATGCTTAGCCTGGCCTTTTGCTGCAGTGAATAAACATTGTGGTATTGTAGTTCGACTTTTTTTACTTTTTATTTTCGTTTTTGACATTATTTTCACTCTGCTAAGCCCTACACACCTTGAAGCACAAAATTTTCACAAAGTTGAGCGCTGCGAAGCTCCCCAGAGCGACTGGCGCAGTGACTTTCTGTGGCGGAGCCGGCGGAGCGTAGTGTCAGAAGCTGGCGCCGCCTCGCGGCAATCCGGTAAAACACGGTGGCCGCGGGCGAACAATAGGATAGCGGCCGACGTGCCAGGCATCTCAAAGTATAGGAGGCGTTGTCCAGTCTTATCACTGGTGGTCGCACAAGCTCTGGAATAATCTAGGCTGTTCGCGGCCTGCGCGCAATCTTAACAAAACGATCTACAATAATCGCGAAGCTTCTCGAACAATGCGGTTTGCGCTGAGCGTTGCTGGAAGTCTTTGTGGGCGAAGACAGAATACAACAAAAGTCATAATAAGAAGCGTACGTGGCAATATCATGATTATATATATTGTTTTTATTACTTTGTCTAGCTGCGCTCTGAGTGGCATTGTTGTATCGGCAAAAAAATGCAGCATAGCCTTCACAAATGAGAGCTTCACTGAAAGGACACCATAGATCGGCTGAGTCTAAAACAGTGCTTCTGGCGTACCTTTGTGAGCAATGCTATGCACCCTATTGCCTGTGACTTTCCTAAAAAGATATTTCCTAAAAAGATAATGCCCTATAGATATTGCTTTAACAATCATATCACTGCAACTTTTTAAATTCAATAGCCTTTGTGCATGAGAACTTCACACAGTAGGTCTAGTCTTTACCCCATAGCTGCCTGCCTGGCAGTTTGTATAACAAAATTTTGTTCAGAAAGTGCTATTTCTGTTGTTTCCCTTCTTATATTTTGTTTCATCGTCCAGGGGCAGCAACATCTGCAGTCTTGATGCTTCATATTGCGTCAGCAATTTGAGTTACCGCACCTTTAAATGGCCACAAAAGCAGTGTAGGCTGAACTAGCTTGCTAACACTTTCTTAGGTGGTAACAAGCAATTGTTAATGTTTTTGTTGAAAACGAGAATCAAAAGAAAAACTGTTGCTTCACGTGGTGCTATGTAACACTTTGAGAATGTTTTTTTTTACTTGCTTGTAGCGACTTCTGCTCCAAGGAATTCTAAAAACTGCTTTATATCTCAGATTGGTCAAGTGTTTTATAGTTTTATAAGAATTTCAATCCATATGTTATGAATGTGTGCGTTCTTTCCTGAAATGTTTGTAAGAGATTACAGCACAAGAATTCTTGTTCCGAAATAAAGCAGCAGAGCTTTTATATTTATTGCCAATACAACAGGTTATTTGTCTGATTGAATAACACTGACACTATTGATTCACCCCCAAAATATTATTCAGGTAAATAAATTCATTGCATACACATTTGTTTTAAACTAACGGTCAACCAAGGGCTCGTTTAAAAAGTTGATAAGCAATGTGCAAGTTTTCCATAGAGCATTTAGCCTTGGAGCCATCTTATTTGCAAAGGTGTGCTTTAGCAGCCGGAATGTTTTTACCTGGCCAATGACACGCTCAGCATGTATTGTTATCTTTGCTATTTGCCTAGTTTTCTTTACTTCCTCGCACGTAATCTGTGAACGGCCTTTCAGAAAAGGTGGAATGCTTAACTCGGCACCCACTTCAGCTAGCTCTTCCTCTTCAGAAAACGACGGTCTGCCATGACCGAGTCTCCTCGTTGAAGCAGTTTATATAAGCCGTTTCGTTGCGTGACCTCTTTGTCCGTTAACCTACCAGGTGCTAGGTTGGCCACAAATGTAACCATCCCGTTCGGGGATATGCCAAGCAGGCCCTTGGCATGTTATTGCGCTTATACAGGGAGTACGTAGCACTTTGTGTTACATAGCCACTGGACATCTCAATGAAAAGCTCAGTGCAATCTAAAATTACCAGTGTTCGATGGTATTCCTTTCGGAAGGCTTCTGGCATATTACGATCAATCAAATCCCGGCTGGGCCATTTCGGAACCTGTTCCAAGTATGCGGCCGAAAACTCTACCCAAAAACTGAAAATTCGGCTCATACTGCTAGCACTGATGTTAAATCGGTGATCCAGATCCACTTTAAGCAAACCTAGCCGCAGCCGCATGAGCACACACATCACCTGGTCCATTCTATGTAGCACAGTTGGAGCACCATCACCACCATTTTCTATAAATGTGGTGAGGCCACTGTCAACGAATGTGTAAAATGACAAAAGTCGCTGCGAATTCTCAAATCCTGTATAAAAGCGCAGTTTCCTTTAATCTTGCAAAAGTTCTAGTGATTTGTGATTAGTCGGAGGGGGCTTTTCCATGCTCTGAAGCTGGCAACTTGCAAGCCTAACCTCAAGTTACCTTGCTCGATCTTGTAGCTTCCTGTTCTCCTCTTGTACAGCTTTCAGTTCAGCTTGAAGCTGGCTTGATGTCTCAACAGGGCCGCTACTTGTTCCTTCTTTTCTGTCAATGCTTTTCTTGGGCTACCTTGGCTGCTTACACTGTAGGGGTGATCTGAGCAAAAATAGATTCGTTAAGAGCTTTTACAATGAATTACGAATGGCATTGTATTGTAGGGAACAGGCGTTATCGAGTTTTGTAATAGGCAGTGCAGATAATGGATAAAAAGTTAGAGCACAATGCAGTAGAGAAAAATCTACGAGGCCTATTTTTTTAACGGTCAGATTGGCCACTGAATAATAACCATAGATAAAATTCGATGACGTCATGCAGAACTGGTTGAAAGCTCAGGTGGCTGCCTTCTACGAGAAAGGGTATAGAAAAGTTGGTGCCACACTACGAGAAATGTCTGAACTGAAACGGTGACTATGTTGAAAAGTAGCTGGTATGTGTACCTAAATGTTCTAATAACGCTGTTTAAATGTTCACTTTGTTTTTCATTTCCCAACCGATCGCACCTAGAAAAAAACAATGACCCTCGCACATGAAGTGACATCTTTAAAAGCACGAGTGAAACAGCAGCTTCATAACTTCTTACCCACGTGCTGCACCATTACACAGCTTTCATCATGAACGATGTGCACATCTTGCAGCTGTAGTGGTGGTCCAACCGTAACTGTGCTGGCCAAATTCATTTCTGCCAGCAGAACAGGTTCCTGAACAGTAATATCCATGGGACTTGCGGTCGCCAAATGCCTTTGTCGTTTGCGCCTTGCTACGGGACCGACGTGTGTATATTTATTGCTTGTTAGGGCTCATGCAGTAATTCCTAAGTACACGCATTCAGGTAAGCACACCATATGGAAGCTGGTGAAAAAGACTTATCAGCTTTGAAAGGTGATTTCTCTGCTTTTGCATCCGTGAAAGTTATAATGCTATTATTCATTGAACTATTGGACTGCACATTGCCTATTAGGATTGGGCAGGTGGAAAGAGACCACATAGCGTAGAAACGTCCTTTAGTGCCACACTTGGTGTTAGATATAAAAAATAGGCCTGGTAAAAACAAAAAAAAATCCTTTCTTCATTTTTCTTATTTTTATGTATAATATACTGCGGTCACACTGGAGCAGGTGTTATACAAGTCAAACATCACAATCATGAGCATGTAAAAAAACACTATGAAACCAGAAATAGTAACCACTGAACACTACAGGATTTGGCATAATGCTACAAAGGCGACAAGTAAACAGTTCAGTGACTACTGCTAAAAAAATTACAGCATATCCACGGGTGAATGATGAAGAGCTTGGGCGAAGCTCCTGACGCAATCATGGTCTCGGGATCCGCTTCTCGTTGAGCCCGTTTCGCAGCGGCGTCCTTGGCGCGCACCGTTGCGGGATCCGCCTGGCTGCCGCCGAGCGAGCGCCAAGCAAGCGAGCGCGGCTGCAGGCGGATCTCCAGGCGAGGCGCGCCCGCGAAGCCGCCGCCAAGCGCGCGCCCGCCGCTGCGCTTCGTTGATACTCCACCAACGATCCGACCCGTACGGCGACGACCCAGGAGAATGAGAGAGGCGCTCGCTCCCCGCGCATCCCCGCGCAGCAGCGAATCGGAGAGCAGCGGCACTTCTAGCGCCATCTACTGTCGAATCACACAAGCGCCATATTGCACACAATTCTATTGGACCAACGCCAACTAGGAAATGAGACAAGAAATGGTGATGACGACACAGATTGTGTACAGCGCCGTCTAGAATATTCTCGCTGAACTGCAGTTTGTATGTACTTCTATGAGACAGCGCCATCTATTGCATTATACGGGAGATACTGCCGTTTGCGCCGGTGACGCCGGACAACGGAGACGTGACAAGGTTAGACTAAGAGGAACTACGCTCCTAAAAAAATCTCCATAAGTTGATACATGCTCTAAGAGAGTGAAAAGGGAACAGTGAAGACGAGCCCAAGTTAGAAAGGTGAAACAGACGGCACGTTCGAAATTGGTTGCACTACCTAAGGAAGTGAAGTCACTGGGCAAATAGTTCCACTCACTTATCGAACAGAAGAATAAATTTCTGGAAAAACAAGTGCTTGCCTTGTGCAGGCGAATGCTGTGCACATGAACATTATGTAGGGTACACGTCTTGAGCAGCTGAGCATACGTGTGGCCATGAATATTGAAAGAGCCACTGCCAATCAAAGAAGCCTCAGTTCCCACATCCAGTCCATTATATTCTTATTAACCCATTGTCTTACTCTATGTGCTTGTACCTTCCCAGATGGTGCAAAGGTTTTAAAACAATTTCATACACAGTTTGAAACAGTTCCACATAAGACAAGGATCAGCGTTGGGCATGTTATCAGCAAGACTCCAAAGCTTATCAAATATAACATAAATATCTGCACGCTTAAAATCTTAAACATATTTGACCACTGGCTTGTTTAGCGAGCACTCAGTAAATGCACAGGTAAAAAGGATCAAAATATGGTCAGATAGGCCACGCTTAACTGAAACGTAAAACCGAGACTGGCTCCTGTTGATAAACACTACATAATCATGTCCATATAAATAGTACAGCACAACCATGCTCATGAATAATAGTTCATATTTCATAACCACATTCAGTTAGAACTTGAGAGATGCATGTGCAGGAACATGGAATGTCCACATAACGCCAACTAGTTATAGCTTTGTAACAAGTGGAGCAAAGAAGACCACAAGTATGTTACTTGTGATGAAATGCCCATGCATATCAAGAGTGTAAGCATTGTGCACATTTGCAAGGTGTAATATGTGAACATACGTGGAGGCTCCTGTTTCCATTCTGGAAAGGTCTTGGTGGTGAAGAACTGCGGCACTTTGTCGTCGTATGTTTTCCGTCCAGTCTTATTGAAATGAATGCCACAGATTCTGTGGCTAGGTTTTGGCTGCCACAGGGAGTATTTTCGTCCCTGTCCCTTCCTGTTGATGCGTTTCAGCCACACATTTTTCATAGCTGTGTCAGTGGGAAATTTGTGCCATGACAAGCCTTGGCTTTTCACAGTGTTGCTGTCACAGCCTGGAGCACAGCAGGTTTGGCCACTCCTTCCTCTCTGCTGCGCCATCTAAACATTCAGAAGCATACAATATGACAAGTTACAAGTGACATAATGGCACCATTTGATAAGATACGCAAAGAAAATGTCCATGTAGTGCTGAGCCAGCTGCGTTTCGTACGTCTTACTGAAATCCCACTTTCTACTGTATTTTGGAATGACCAGCACTAAGGATTTATCAAGGATTCCAAATATTGGGAGGGGGGGAGCAGCAAGGTAAAATTATGTGTATATACATACTTACGCAGAGAGAGAGACAGAGAGAGAGAGAGAGAGAGTGGAATGTGAGATAATTTGGAAGTGTCGAGCTAAATCTGACCCTACCAAGTACGAATATAGGGCTCTCAAGAAGGCTCTGTAGGACACAGTAAAGATTAAAATGCAAAGAGAGATGCTAATCGCTCTACACCGCTTCACTCTTTAGTTCTTGCTGGTGTTCTGCCCGCGGGGTATGCAGTGTCACTTATTTACGACGGCGTAAAGCCGTGATTAGCGCTTGTGTTCGTGTGGTAAAAGTCTTTTCGTCGTTCTATCGCGCCGTTTTTCTTGATAATGCATTGGTACCAACTCGCACAACTGTCAGCCCAACTTCAACCCAGCTCTGTGCGCATGGTGCATGCGCTACATGGCCGTACCTCAGTCCGACCGAGCGGGTATGTTCGACCGTACGGTAGAACATTACCCGCTCAGCCGTGCGCGCGGTTAAGGGCTGCAACTTTACTTGGCAGCGCAGATGCCGGCGAAGCGAATGGCACACACATGTAAACACCCTTGCCATTTTTTATATCGCGCTAGCGTTAATCATAGGATACGGTAGTGTGAAATGTCGGCGAGAAGCGCCGAGGTGAAACTGATCGCGAGATAACGCTGACATGGCGCTCGCACTTGAGTGCTCGACGATGTTAGACGTTGCCATGTCCTAGGGTGAATGCTCGCACGATATTATTGAAAAACTGCACGGCATTCGTTCACCTACGCCTAATGTGGACACAAAAAGGAGAAAGGGGCTTAACGTTAGCCGCTGTCGATAGGCACTTTCGCACTTACTATCACCCTGTGTTGTTTTGCGAAACGCCAGCGATGCGGCCACACTCACCTGTGGCCTGTCTCCAGTGTCTGTGCACGTCGATTCCATCTCTGTGGATCCCGGAAAAGCAATGCCTACGGGATACTGCGGTCGCGCGGCTGTACGGCTCTACCGGCAGCCGCTGCGCACGGAAAATACGTGAGACACGAATCACGCGTGGTCGTGGTCGTCGTCGCGCCGTCGTCGTCCTTCGCTGCTAGACTGGCTAGGCCAACAAAGAGTCAAGTGAATGTTTGAATGTGGTAGTAACAAGTGCCGTCTCTCAGGAATTACTCGAACTACTACAACTGGCGGGTGTTTGAATGTCACAGGAGCCTCGTACGAACGAAAGCGAAAGTGCGAGGCTTCTCTGCGGCGTACAAACATTTCCCATGAGCGCTTGCGCGGCTGTAGGTGGCGCTGGCGTGCGGGAAAATGGTCTATTAAGCATCCCTTCTCAAGATAACCTAATATGTTTAAAAATTATGTGCTCTTGTAGTTTTGCACATTTGCATAATATGGAAATCGGCATGTATGATGACACATCTGATGGTGCGCTTGTTTTAGGGATTAGAGTGATTTTTGTGTACTTCGAGTTACTGAGAAGTTCCGCATTAGACAGGGATTTCTTAAATAACAAGCATATATATTTCGGACACCATTCCGCATAGCGTTTTAGAAATGTAATCCGTATACCATCTATGCCTGGCGATTTCTTGTCATCTAATTTTAGCAACAGCGTAATTAGTGTATACAGTGTATAAGAATGCTTTCCAAAGCCTATTCATTAGCTGCCTATTTTCACGTCGACGAGCGTCCGCGAAATCGACCGGGAGGCGACGGCCTTCGTAGGTACTCGTGCGTGACGATCGCGGGAAATGTCCCATTCACAAAACACGCCGACTCCAACTGGGAACGGTGCTGCGCATGCGCTAATTATGGCTGCACGGTTACTCTTTCTCTCACAGCCTGGTTGCTGTAGAGATGGTATGCTGGTGGACATTTTGTTAGGGGTACATCGCGAACGTTTCTGTTCTCGTCGTAAATTCATTACACATCTGTGGTTCGGTATTTCGTTGTGTTTAGGGAAACCAGGTGTTTATTTTGATCAATGTGCCCGTGTTTCCCTTCCTCTTTTATCCATCATAATCTCTGAGCTGCACTCCGACTGAACGCTCTGCTGACTCCCCACTGCGCTGTCCTTACGTGTGAATCAACTCAGTGCGCTGAGACGTGGCGCGCTCTGCTCTGTTGGTCGGATGCATCGAGCGGGAAAAAAGGCTCGCCCGCAAATTAGAAAACAAAAGCGGGCAAGCACTTCGTGTTCTGGAGATGAGAGTGTTGCAAAAACTGAAGAGTTCTTTCATCCGCAATTTATTATCACTAGGCATTGTACGCCGTCGTTATACTGCACGTGGCATTGCACTCCGGGAATTAAAGCATCAAGTTTTGCGTTACATGACCCTGATTGAGGTGTGTTAGAAAGTTACATTCTGGTTAGGGGTGAGCCGGTCCTTGTTATAGCTGCGCATTCCCGTCCAAAATCTTTCGAAGCAAGTAAAGGATGAGTGTGCTGACCTGCGTATGGGAAAGATGATAAAAATATGAGCTTTTCCTGCCTAAGCATGCGTGTGCGCCGAATAAATGATCACAAACAAATGTACACTAATATGCAATTGCTATTCATTTAGTGTCTGTGTTACGTTTCAATAAAAAAAAATGTTCACGTCACGTGCTACTGCGTGGGTTCCGAATTACGTTGCTTCGAGGCAATTGGCGAGTTCCGAGCTGCTCTGCCAGGTATTTATGGAGCGAATTATCTAGACGATGTATTTCGTTGACACATGCTTGCATGAGAGTTCAGTGTGTTGCTAATAGCACGAGTAGATGACTTTGTCCCTGTCGACATAAAATAATGTTTGCGCCATCATTTCTTTCACATTTCCTTTGAACGCTTTCTATGAAACATAAAAAATGACAGTGTCCACGGCACATGGAATCTTGCGAAGGCGCAGTGAGAGTATCTATGGGCCAATCGCGATGACTATTTGTATCACCGTTCACGCCCAAATGATATCTTCCATAAAAATAACATTTAATATATTTGTCTACATGCCATTCGTATGAATCAAGAATGCTCGCACGCGAAAGAATTGTACGCAATCACGTCTCTACATCCAGCGGTGGGGATAACTGCTCTCGTGCCGTACACAAGCAGTAATGGGCGACGAAAATATGGGATTCTAGTTAGCCCAGGAAAAGCATGTTGATGGCGCGCGGTTTCATTTTACATCAGCGAAATACTGCATGTTTTGTCCAAAATAAGCAGCTCAAGAAAGCTTTGTCAGCACCGGGTAGCTTGGCACCAACCTTTACGATTGTAGTTGAGAAGAGCAGCACATAAAAGCGCTTTATTATATGAAAGTGCTTAGTTCAGTTACAAGGAGGACTGTATACAAGACTATATCGCCAAGTATATAAAAAATCGTCACATTGCAATTTTTAGCAAACTTCTATAGACGGACACATGTACTCACATATGCACGTGCACACGCATCATAACGAATGGTGGAGAAGGGATAGCTCATCCGACTCACGAAAGCGTGGGTGTGGCACACTTTTACTGTGTATTTTCATTTTGTGTATAAATGTGGCCAAGATCACATGCGACAAAAAAATCAAAAATTCTCAAGACGTATCTGTACGGATAGCGAAACATGACATTGAAGGCAATAGTGTATTTACATTTTAGTTACGAATCCCTCGAGTAAAATCTCGCTGCCGTGTAAACGTTAATGTACGCCTTAGCTTCGTTACATTTCAAATTACGCTATATGTTCTGGCAACAATCGTTGGCCTGCAATTGAAAGTAATAATAATCTCGGCCTGCCTCCAACGGAGAAAATGCCAATTTCAGCAATACAGTCATTTCTCAAAACGTGCCACCTGAACAGCATCTAAGCAGCAAATTGCAGTGGGCGAGCTCTCTATACATATGTAGAGAAAATAAAAACAACAAAGACAGAAAAAAAAAACAAAAGACTGCGTGTCGATTAGAATGAGGGACGTAGACGAATGAAAATAACTCGGATGATCAGTAACAGTTGTGTAAAAGTGACATGCAGCTAGGCTTAAAAGAGTTTCGTGGAAAAAAACACGCGAAAGCAGAAACACACATGATAGCTAGCTGGAGGTGAGACTGTATCTCCTATGGCCGAGCAGTAATCATGTCCGTTCGCTCGACAGAAGGCGGCTATAGCGGCGGCTCTGCGATCGACACACAGACGAGGCGGCCATTTGTTTCGACGCTTCGCGCTTTTCCTTCTCTCCCTCGCTGACAACCTTCCTCGCTGCTGCCTACTCCCTGTTGCCTCTTACTCGCTCTCACAAGATTACGTCTGTCGCGCATTGAGGCCAGTTCGTCCTGAGGGGCGCGGTTGCAGAAATGGTTTGGTGATTAATATTTTCTATCAGTGCTTTCGTTATAAATTGAACTTGAGGTGCTATATGTCTGAGTGGTTGCATCGGCAGATAATGGCTGTGCGTCAGTATATAGCCGAGTAAAAAGCTTGGTGCCACTTCAGATATCAGAAAGAAAAGAATCCGCTCTCAGCGCACTTCATCATACGAAATTGAGCTGTGATGTTTCTGTGCCTTGAAAGCAAATGTGATCGCAGTTAAGATTCTGCTTTCATTTTTAACAGAGATGCTGTTTAAGCTGGCCGCAATGTGCGGCCTCTCAGAGAACTATCATCATCATGAACGGGTATGTGCCACAGAATTCGGACAGATCCCGCTATTCACCGCTACTACGTGGCCTGTAATAACCCTGAGAACTAGTATATATATAGAGAGAAAGGAAGCAAGAGTGAAACAAACAGAGAGAAGGAAAGAAAGATAAAAAGAAAGAGAAAAAGAAAAATTCTCGCAGAAAAAAAATTTTCTTCACGACATGGGATTCGAACGCGCATACATCGATTTGAAGGCGAGAGTCCTAACCATACGACTATCCAGCCACGCTAGCAAAGCGTAGCACAGCCTTGTATAGTATAGTGTAGCAAGGGGGTGGGAAAGGGAAACGAGTGTGAGGAGGAGAGATGTTATATTAAGGAGGGGGGTGAGGAGGCAGAAACCCACTACTCACCACTTGTTCACTAAGAGCGAGATAGTGAAATATATAGAAAAAGAGAGAGAGAGAAATGGAGAAAAATAATAGGAATAAAGACTTGGCACGACCAGTGCGACGCTGCCATACTAAGGGACGGAAAAGGCAACGGCGACTGCGAGAAGAAGCCGAAGCGATGGAAGCTCTAAGCCAACGACGACGTGCCAGTAAATCTATGATAGGTGCGAACGCTCGGTTCTGGAGCTTCGGCATCCGCATGGTGACTAACCTAGCTAAAGCCCAGCAGCAGCCTAGAAGCAACCAGATTATACTTCAGAATCGTCCAGTTGCACTGTTTCAAGCCTTGCGCGACATAGCGCAAGCCGCGCCAATTTTTTTTCTGTGTTCATATCAAACATATTAGAAATTTATTTAACCTTGTTGCCCGTGCGTACTTGACATCGTCCTTTTAACAAAACTTATCGGTGTAGCAACGTTAAAGTAATTCGGCTGCCGACCTCTTCACCATATTCTTTGTGTATACGCAGTTGTCACGAAATATACTGAAAAAAGAAGATACTCATTATTGTCCTTCTATTTTTGACATTTCTGACAAAATATAGTAGATATATGAAAAGTGCCTACTGGTCTGAACATGTGTTCACAAAAAGTGTAATTATTTACTGTCCCCTTTAATAAAAAAACGGTGAAATGTTATGTTTAAAATATGATATCTCAGCATTTGTTGTTGTATACAGAAGATGTGTTAAAGCTTCCAAACATAAGCGCACTACATTCTGGTATGGACAACCACATATTACCATAAGTGACAAGGCAAAACAATTGACATGAATCACTTCTTGGAACACCGTTTACATGAAGGCTTGCCTGTACAGTTGTAATTTTACTTAAAAGTACTGCATAAGACATACCTGTTACGAAGCACCATTTCCACTCTTAAACGCGAGATATCATTAGAAAAAAAATTCAAAAATAAATGATGAAATTAAGCGAAGGACACCAGCTAATTGCGTGACAGCTGCGTCAAAGTGTAACTAACTCAGTCCTATCTTTCTACTTCTTCGTCCGAATGCCACACACGACATACACTAAAATCAGTGACTGAAAGTAGAAATAGCAAATGCGAGCACTTAAAGGGAAACTGACGCTGTAACTAAGGAGAAAATTAAAGGTACGGATCAGGGATATCATCAAAAATACCAAGTAGAGTCAAAGTGCATTTGGTTAACGCATGATTGCAAGACTCGCGTGTGTATAGTGACATCTGCCCGCCACATAGTAGTGCCCGCCACCAATACAAATAATACTCGCTGACGAACGGATTTTGCAAAAAATGCCAGTACTACTGAAATATTTGAGGCAGGATTGCAGTTCGCAAACTCTCCACCGACGGGGTCCATATGTCTGCGCGAGCTAGGCGTCCCGAACAAAAATGTTGGTATAGAGAACAGGCCTTGCCGACTTTTCTCTGGCACAAAGGAAAAGGGAAGAAAGTCGAGCTTTAATAATTGAATTTCGAGCGCGGCAATTCTGTAACAGATGTTGGGATTGCAAGTGCACAGCTCTTGTTTTACGGAAGAATCGTTAAAAGCGTTCTAAATGCAAAGCGTTTCACGAGCCCAAGGCACTTTGAGTTTTTCTATCTATCTATCTATCTATCTATCTATCTATCTATCTATCTATCTATCTATCTATCTATCTATCTATCTATCTATCTATCTATCTATCTATCTATCTATCTATCTATCTATCTATCTATCTATCTATCTATCTATCTGTCTGTCTGTCTGTCTGTCTGTCTATCTATCTATCTATCTATCTATCTATCTATCTATCTATCTATCTATCTATCTATCTATCTATCTATCTATCTATCTATCTATCTATCTATCTATCTATCTATCTATCTGCATGATTCCGCAGTGCTGCAGTGCCTGCAGGGCGTACGGCAGGAAGACACGATCTCTCCAATGCTATTCATCGCGTGTTTACAGGAGGTTTTCAGGGCCATTGATCGGGAAGAATTAGGGATAAGATTTATTGGAGAGTATCTCAGTAACCTGCGATTCGCTGATGACATTGCATTGATGAGTAACGCGGGAGACGAATTGCAGCTCATGATCACTGAACTGGATACAGAAAGTAGAAGAGTAGGTCTGAAAATTGATATGCATAATACTAAAGTAATGTGGAACAATCTTGGCAGAAACAGCGCTTTGCGATAGGTGGCGAGACACTGGAAGTTGTAAAGGAGTGCGTATACTTAGGACGGGTAGTAACCGCGGATCAAAACCATGAAAGTGAAATAACTAGAAGAATAGGGATGGGATGGGGCTCATTCGGCAAGCATTACAAATCATGAATGGCAGTCTACCACTATCCCTCAAGAGGAAGGTATATAACAGCTGCATCTTACCGGTGCTTACCCACGGAGCAGAAACCTGGAGACTTACAAAGAGGGTTCAACTTAAATTAAGGAGTTTGTAGGTATAACGTGGCAGCAGAAAGCACAGGACCGGATTGATTGGCGGAACATGGGAGAGACCTTTGTTCTGCAATGGGCGTCGACAGGCTGACGATGATTATGATGGTGATAATATTGCTTCGAATTTAAAAGATGGAAGTGATTCATTACTAACTTCTAGCCGCCGTTTGTAAGACAAGACTTACCAGGCTGCAGTCGCAGCTACAAGACCTAAAGGGGCCCTGCAACGCTTCTTCAGCATGGTCAAACAACGCCGCCCGATCGGTAGTCGAGGCTCCCGAGGACATGCGAGTCAAACATTATAGCGCAGCACGCGGCCTGGGATTTACAATAAACTCGCAAAATCAGCTCAAAAGCGCTTCGTCTTCCCTCGACAAAAATTATGCCTATGGCGGCACAGCCACGTTCCACGACATTGGCTGATGTGAACATGGCGCGCTCAGTAGTTACTGCGGCTGCCGCAAGAGGCCACCACTCGCCCGCGCGCACGCACGCGATCGCACCGAAAGTACGCCACGCGTTCGAAGAAAAACAAAATGTGCTCAACGTCAGGAGGCGCGCGTGACGTACCTTCTTTCCCCGTGCCACACATCACCTACCGCCCCCCCCCCTCCTCTGCCTAGCTTCCAGCGCTCTCGTCGGTGTCGGAGAAAAGAGAAGAGGGAAAGCAATTGCAGCGTGCGAAAAATCTTTGTAACTCTGCTCGTACCGGACGGCTTCTAAAAATTTTTGCGGCGTTCGATTCGTCAGGCAATAAGTTCCTTTAGTGAATTAACCCCATGGCTTCTTGGCAAAGTGTTGCAGGGCCCCTTTCAGGGCGTTTTACGACTCGTTGAAATGACTGAACAAAAAATCAGGCTGAGATATCTCCTGAAGCCGATGCACACAGGTTCACCGGCTGTACACAGCAACGGACGTAACAGAAGCAGATTACGCGAAAGGCTACTGGAAGCATGCGCATAATTGTGTTAGTAAAATAATGTTATATAAGGGAGGCTGCCTTCCTGCCTGCCTTCCCCAAAACTTTTGCAGTTTGCATGCTTACATATACACGCGTGCACGAACACACGCACACACACACACACACATACACACACACACGCACGCGCACACACGCATGCACACACACACATACGCACGCACACACACGCACGCACACAAACGCCACGTCTGTAGCATGATCGGTTGGTTGGTTGGTTGGTTGGTTGGTTGGTTGGTTGGTTGGTTGGTAGCCAAACTTTATTTGGGTCCTGGAAGCCGTGCGTTAGAGCGCAGCGCGCGGTCCCGGCGTAGGTTGATCGGGTCCCTGCGAAACGCAATCCTGGCTGTACGCTGCTGGAGCAAAGGAACGAATAATGATGGCATGCTCGTATTATGTCCGATTTGCCGATTGAAGTAATTACTGCATGTCAGCAAGCTCATTGATAGCGCGGGTTTAGATACACAAGTATTTCAAGACACCGGTTTAAAGGGATCGACACAAATCCCTCTTGTTTAAATAACCTCAAGTTCTGGGTAATATTTAGCTTTTTATAAAAAGAAGAATTACGATAACGTAAGTATCCTGAATACAAAATATTGTCACGTGGTCGTGACGTCGATGAAGAAAGCAGTCGGCGTTTGCAGAATGAAACTGTTTATTTGGCCGAACTTGTGGCCGGGAAAATGAGAACTAGAACTACAGCAATACACGCTGTACAATGATAGCGACGAACAGGGCGTCGTCCGTCGATCAACTGACAAGCGGCGAAGTGCGTCGGCTTTTATACAGGTGCTATCGAACTTTCCAGCGATATCGCTGTTGGCGGCGTTATCTCTCGACAAAGCTGGAACATTCTCGTGCGGCGCGCAATCTCAACGGATTGTTCCAAAACAATCGCGAAGCTTCCTACACATCACGGCGAGGCCTGCGCAGCGCGTTGCCCACAGTCTTTGTGGGTGAAGCTTCAACTCATGAAATATAAGACTTGCGGCAATGCCCCCCTCTGAAAAAGCATCGTCCCGATGCTTAAAAACAGAACATGAATACATGCAATACTAAAGAAAACTAATAAAGAAAGCAAACATTAGAGTCCTCAGGTGCGTTAACGAGCATAGTACGGTTTAAGGCGCACCACATGCACGACCTCGGGTCGAGCTCGGCGCCTCTGAGAGTTCGTGATGCCGTCGGGGACAACCTCGTAGTCGAGTGCGCCGAGACGTCGAAGTACCCTGTACGGTCCGAAGTATCGTCGAAGAAGCTTCTCGCTTAGTCCGCGTCGTCGTATTGGCGTCCAGACCCAGACACGGTCGCCGGGCTGGTACTCGACGAAGCGTCGTCGAAGATTGTAGCGACAGCTGTCGGTGTGCTGCTGGGTCTTGATGCGCAGCCGGGCCAGCTGTCGAGCTTCTTCGGCACGTTGTAAGTAAGCGGCGGCGTCGACATTTTCTTCGTCGGTGACGTTGGGTAGCATGGCGTCGAGCGTCGTCGCCGGGCTCCTTCCGTAGACCAACTTGTACGGCGTCATCTGCGTCGTTTCTTGGACGGCCGTGTTGTAAGCGAAGGTCACGTATGGAAGGACGGCGTCCCACGTCTTGTGCTCAACGTCGACGTACATGGCGAGCTTGTCGGCGATGGTCTTATTTAGACGCTCGGTGAGGCCATTGGTCTGCGGGTGGTAGGCGGTGGTGCGGCGGTGGCTCGTCTCGCTGTATTTTAAGATCGCCTGAGTTAGGTCCGCTGTAAAGGCGGTACCTCTTTCTGTGATGAGGACCTCTGGGGCGCCATGACGCAAGACGATGTTCTCCACGAAGAACTTGGCTGCCTCGGCGGCACTGCCTTTGGGCAATGCCTTTGTCTCGGCGTAGCGGGTGAGGTAGTCAGTTGCTACGACGATCCACTTGTTGCCGGAAGTCGACGTCGGGAGCGGCCCCAGTAGGTCCATCCCGATTTGCTGGAACGGCCGGTGAGGTGGTTCGATTGGCTGCAGAAGTCCCGCTGGCCTAGTCGGCGGTGTCTTCCGTCGCTGGCAATCTCGGCAAGTCTTGACGTAGTGGGCGACGTCGGCAGCAAGGCGTGGCCAGTAGTACTTTTCCTGTATTCTGGCGAGCGTGCGGGAAACACCGAGGTGTCCAGCCGTCGGGTCGTCGTGTAGGGCCTGGAGGACTTCTGGTCGCAATGATGAGGGCACGACAAGAAGATAGTCCGTTCGAAGTGGCGAGAAGTTCTTTTTCATGAGAACGCCGTTCCGTAAGAAAAACGACGACAGTCCTCGCTTGAATACCTTCGGAACAACGGCGGTCTTGCACTGGAGGTACTCCATAAGGCCCCCCAGTTCCGCGTCGGCTCGTTGCCTTTCGGCGAAGTCGTCGGCACTTATAGTTCCGAGGAAGCAGTCATCGTCGTCGTCTTGCGGCGGCGCGTCGACGGGGGCACGAGAGAGGCAGTCGGCGTCAGAGTGTTTTCGTCCGGACTTGTACACGACGGTAATGTCGAATTCTTGAAGCCTCAGACTCCATCGTGCGAGACGACCTGAAGGGTCCTTCAAGTTAGCTAGCCAACATAAGGCGTGATGGTCACTGACAACTTTGAAGGGCCTGCCATAGAGGTAGGGGCGAAACTTTGACGTAGCCCAGATGATGGCGAGGCATTCCCTTTCTGTTGTGGAATAGTTGGCTTCTGCCTTGGATAATGACCGGCTAGCATAGCTGATAACCCTTTCAAGCCCGTCCGTCTTTTGCACAAGGACGGCACCGAGTCCTACGCTGCTTGCGTCGGTGTGTATTTCAGTATCGGCGCAATCGTCGAAATGCGCAAGTATGGGTGGCGTCTGCAGGCGTCGTTTAAGTTCCTCAAATGCTTGCACTTGCTCCGGTTCCCACCTGAATTCCACGTTATTCTTCGTGAGAAGCGTGAGTGGTTCGGCGATGCGTGAAAAGTTTTTGACGAAGCGTCTGTAATAGGCGCATAAGCCGAGAAATCGGCGGACGGCCTTCTTGTCGGTGGGAGGCGCGAAGTCGGCGATGGCCGCTGTTTTCCGCGGGTCTGGGCGCACTCCAGACTTGCTGATCACATGACCGAGAAACAGGAGCTCGTCGTATGCGAATCGGCACTTTTCTGGCTTCAGGGTCAGTCCAGAGGTCTTGATTGCTTGAAGTACTGCCTCAAGCCGCCGGAGATGCTCGTCGAAGGTCGAGGAAAACACGACGACGTCTTCCAAATACACAAGGCACGTCTGCCACTTCAATCCAGCCAGTACGGTGTCCATGACGCGCTGGAACGTCGCAGGTGCCGCGCAAAGACCGAAAGGCATGACCTTGAACTCAAAGAGGCCGTCGGGTGTTATAAAAGCGGTCTTTTCTCGGTCTCTTTCATCTACTTCGACCTGCCAATAGCCGGTCTTGAGGTCCATCGACGAAAAGTACGTTGCGTTGTGAAGTCGATCCAGGGTGTCGTCTATCCGTGGGAGGGGGTACACGTCCTTCTTCGTGATTTTATTCAGGCGCCGATAATCAACGCAGAAGCGCAGTGTCCCGTCCTTCTTCTTCACTAATACCACGGGTGACGCCCATGGACTCTTTGAAGGCTGGATGATATCGTCGCGTAGCATTTCGTCGACTTGTTTCTTTATGGCCTCACGTTCTCGCGTCGAAACTCTGTAGGGGCTCTGTCGAAGTGGTCGAGAATTTTCTTCTGTTATAATGCGGTGCTTAGCAAGGGGCGTTTGTCGGACCCGCGAGGACGACGAGAAACAGTGCTTGTATTGCAGGAGCAGGGTTTTGAGCTGGTCTTGCTTGACCTTCGGAAGGCTCGGGTTGACGTCAAAATCCGGTTCGGGACCTCTATTCGTCGAAGCAGGTTCGGCAGCATCGAAGAGGGCGAAAGCATCGCTGGCGGCTACACATTCGTCGATGTAGGCAACCGTCGTACCCATGTTGAGGTGCCTATATTCGTGGCTGAAGTTTGTCAGCAGTACCTTTGCTTTACCGTCATGCAGCTCGGTGATACCTCTTGCGACGCAAATTTGACGATTCAGGAGTAGTTGCTGATCGCCATCGATTACGCCTTCAAGGTTTGCAGGTTTTTCAGTTCCGACGGAAATAATGACGCTGGAGCGCGGCGGAACGGTCACCTGCTCTTCTATCACATTCAGTGCATGGTTCCCTGGCGTCGGGTGGGGCGGGAGCGCTTTGTCTGAGGTTAGTGTTATCGACTCAGACCTCAGGTCGATAACGGCGCCGTGGTCACTTAGGAACTCCATTCCGAGTATCACATCCCTGGAGCAGTTTTGTAGGATTACAAAGCTCGCAGGATAAGTGTGGTTATTGTTGGTGACTCTCGCCGTGCAGACACCAATCGGTGTTATCAGGTGGCCTCCAGCTGTCCGGATTTCGGGTCCACTCCAAGCGGTCTTTACTTTCTTCAGCTTGGTGGCGAATGGCCCACTGACGACGGAATAGTCGGCTCCGGTGTCGACGAGAGCTGTGATGCTGTGGCCGTCGATAAGGACATCGAGGTCGCTAGGTCGTCGTCTTGCGTTGCGGTTAGGTCGTGGCGTCGGATCACGGCTTCGTCGATTTGTCCCGCTGTTTCTACGTTGCGTCGTCAGGTTTTCTTCGGGCTGCGAAGTTTCGTCGTGAGGGCTCCGTCCGGTTTGCGTCGTGTTCTGAAGGTCTCGTCGCGTTGTCGTCGTCGGCGGCCGCGGAGGATCTTCGGCATTTCGTCGTACAGCAACCGCACCTCCATCGGTTGCTGCCCGTAGTTTCCCGGATACGGGCTAGGCGACCGGCCCCGGTTTGGGCCAGTGTACTGCCGGCGGTGCGGTGACATGTAGCGGCCGGGCGACGGCGAGCGGGAAGCTCGTCGTTCTTCCCACTGTGTTCCGGTGAGGTAGTCGTCGATGTCGCGAGGCCGTTCGCCTGGCTGCGGGCGCGGCGCGTTAACGGCGAATCCGCGTAGCCCCATCTGTCGATACTGGCATCGGCGGTATGTGTGGCCGGCTTCCCCGCAGTGATAGCAGAGCGGCCGGTTGTCAGGGGCACGCCAAACGTCGGTCTTTCGGGGGGCGCAGCGTTGTCCTGTTGGCCGGCGGTATGGCGTCGGTGGTGGTGGCGGCGGTGCCTGGCGGCGGAACTGCTGCGGCAAAGCGGCGTCTTGACGTGGGCGAGGGGGTGGGGCATTGCGTCGGGCTGCAGCAGCCTAGCTCATGGCTTCCGGCTGAGCCTGCGGTGCTTCGGGAATTCCAAGCGATTGCCGGACTTCCTCGCGGAAAACGTCGGCGATTGAATGCACTTGATGCTGCGGCGAAGGTAACAGTTTGCGGAGCTCTTCCCGCACAATCGCTCTGATGGTGTCACGCAGGTCATCAGACTGCAGCGCCTGAACCTCCCCGTAGGTCGTCGTAGGAATGCGGCGGTTGTACTGCCTAGTGCGGATTTCTAGTGCCTTTTCGATTGTGGTGGCCTCTGAAAGGAATTCCGAGACCGTCTTCGGCGGGCTGCGCACAAGTCCGGCGAAGAGTTCTTCCTTCACTCCCCGCATCAGGAAGCGAACTTTCTTTTCTTCGGACATGGCTGGATCGTCATGGCGGAATAGTCGAGTCATTTCTTCGGTGTACAGTCCGACGTTTTCATTGGGGAGCTGTACACGGGTCTCGAGAAGGGTTTCAGCCCTTTCTTTCCGGATGACGCTCGTGAAGGTGTTGAGGAATCCGGTGCGGAAGAGGTCCCATGATGTTAGCGTGGACTCTCGATTCTCGAACCAGGTCCTTGCGCCATCTTGAAGGGCGAAGTAGACATGGCGTAGCTTCTCGTCGCAGTCCCAGTTGTTGAACATGGAGACTCGGTCGTATGCCTCCAGCCAGCTTTCTGGATCCTCGCATGGTGATCCGCGGAATGTCGGCGGCTCCCTCGGTTGATGCATGACGACCGTTGTAGGCGCCACAGCGGTTGTCATTGTGGCTGTTGTCTTCTTCGTTGTGATCCTGGTCTTGTCCGGTAGGGGTCCGTATTGTGGGGGTAGTCCTTCCAGTCTGCGGCTGGCTCGACTGCCGCTGATGGTGTCGGTGTCTTCTTCGCGACGTGGGCTGGGTTCAAGGCTTGTCGGGGGCGTCCGGAACATGAACGAGCAGCACCTCCACCAGATGTCACGTGGTCGTGACGTCGATGAAGAAAGCAGTCGGCGTTTGCAGAATGAAACTGTTTATTTGGCCGAACTTGTGGCCGGGAAAATGGGAACTAGAACTACAGCAATACACGCTGTACAATGATAGCGGCGAACAGGGCGTCGTCCGTCGATCAACTGACAAGCGGCGAAGTGCGTCGGCTTTTATACAGGTGCTATCGAACTTTCCAGCGATATCGCTGTTGGCGGCGTTATCTCTCGACAAAGCTGGAACATTCTCGTGCGGCGCGCAATCTTAACGGATTGTTCCAAAACAATCGCGAAGCTTCCTACACATCACGGCGAGGCCTGCGCAGCGCGTTGCCCACAGTCTTTGTGGGTGAAGCTTCAACTCATGAAATATAAGACTTGCGGCAATATATCACATCAGGAATTGTAGCCAAGTAATAAAAATAATGGACGCATGCCATGAGCGGTCGCAAAATATGCACTATGTGTGGATGGCTGAGTTCTGTAAAAAGTGAGAAAGTGCGCTCGTGAGGGACAATATCAGAAGATAAAATTTGGATGCTGCAACTTGTAGCATCGACATGCTAGAATATAGCATGATAATATTGCAGCTCCAGGTTATACTTTAGGGAAAGTATAGTTATTTAGACTATAGGAACAAAAGGTTCACATTTGTTCTGCATTGCACATTAAGGTATATGTCTGTATACCTCGGTAATTAACGGTGGTATATTAAAAGTAAGATAGTTATCATCGTATGATGTAGTTCGATATTCACAATGGAAACCATCTGCATTCTGCCTGCAGATGTCGATATATTATGGTGTAAAATATGTGACTACGTCGAGCGAAATAATAGAAAAATGCGTCTCTCTAGCGTAAACATCCAAGAGCCTTGAAAAAGCGCC
Organism: Rhipicephalus sanguineus; assembly: GCF_013339695.2. NCBI lineage: Eukaryota > Metazoa > Arthropoda > Arachnida > Ixodida > Ixodidae > Rhipicephalus > Rhipicephalus sanguineus. The sequence goes on from NC_051178.1 coordinate 96,533,069, forward strand.
TTTTTTAAAAAATGCTAGCGCCACGCATTCCTCACTTTGTAGAACTTGAGCAATGCTCAATCTCGACTTGGCCACCTTGTCATTAACTCCCTTTCCTCGCGCTTTGAAAGAGGCTGGACAAATAAGTGTGAACACTACGACAAGAGTGGCTTACATAAGGAGGTCGAATAATAACCAAGCGCTCTTGCACCTCTTGAACCGTTAAGACACCGAGAGAAAATCAGTCCAACCAGATTGTCATCAGCCGCCATAGCGTGATCTTGCCCAAAGCTGCGTTATACATGATTAAGAGCCTCTTATTTTCGTCAGCCACGTGCTAGTTGTACGCAAGCGCAGTCGTTACATTGCATCATGTTCGCACAGAGGTACCTTATTCAGACACTGAGCGCGCGGCCGTTAAGCTTCTTTATGAATTTTAAAGTAGTTATAAACATTTAATTCTATCTGGGCGAGTTCTCAGGCCACGCCCTTTTATATATAACCCCAGCTCGCCTCGTTCATACTCTGCTTAAGAAAAGCCTACCATCCTTTCCACTGGGCTCACAGTCTCTCTGTTTCACTGGCCTAAAGCCCGGCATTACGCCAAGCACTGCACGCCCATCATTTCTAATTCTCCCCTACACCGTCCCCTCATTGCCCCCCTTTCTGCAAGAGCGCTGCTTCTACAGTACAGCTGGCATCTTGGGCATTTAGTTTCATGCTATGAGGGCGCCCTGCGCGCAGACGTCGTTGGCATCTTCCTAGTAACGAGACCTCTACCGCCCACCCAGCGAACGTGCTATATACTCATTAACCACGCACCCAAGCCGGCGTAACGCTCTTAAGACTTAAGACGACCGTAACGCTCTTAAGACTAGATTGCGCACAGTGGCGGTTATCCGCTACATATATATACACGCCGCAGGGCGTGCTTCTGTCGTTGGCGGTCGAGAAAGTGCCTTCATTTCAGCGGAGAAGGAGGCGAGGAGGAGAGTGAGAGAGAGAGAGACGGAGGCGAAAGGTAGAGGAAATATGGGTAGGTTGACCAAGATAATCGTTTGTGAAAGGTTACGAGGCCTGCTATCAAGTGCGAGCGCGTGCGTTGCGGAGAGCCCTGTCGACACGCTTCTTTGAACTCGGGCACAGGAGCCAACGACAATGTTTGGCGGCTGACAGAGGATTCCGTTCCTTGGCTGCCACCTTTCTCATCCCTCAGGCATGATTACGTAGTAGCATTGCTTAGTCGTTATATACATATTCAGCGTTAGTCCCCTCTTCAGACCAATATTGATGAAGCCTTCTGGCATGACGTGGGAAATGCATTGACTTGTTGTATAGCACTTCTGCCAAAAGAATTGAAGGCGTTATGCCCCTCGAAGTGGCAGTCTGCTGTCTACCTCTTTCCTCGGTGTCTTTGTATATAAACATAGAATAATAATAATAATAATAATCAATCAATCAATCAATCAATCAATCAATCAATCAATCATTTATTTAACGTGCCCAGGAACAACCGTAAGGTCTTTGTGCAGGCGCACGCAAAAAAAAACAATAAAAATAAACTATACAATACAGACAGTCTTCAGAAATAAAAAGAGCAAATACACGTAGACAAAGAGAAATGAACACAAAAGGGGAGGAGTAAAATAAGACAAAACGAGAAATATTGAAGGGGAATGAAAAATTAGATTGCATATATACAACTATGCGGAAAGACGGAGAAGGGAAGACTTTGTACATTGTGCCATACTATGTCAAAACAGTGCAAAGCTCGGATAAAAACAATGATTGTGGACTATGAAAAATGTCAAGATCGAGAAAATTAACATTATAGAGACTTTGTATTCTGTGAACGGTAGAGTGTTGGAAGAAGCAGGCGGGTACATGAAACGGTCTGTTCTCTCTGGTTAACTTACGCGGAATTCGAAAATTAACACAATTGAGAAGTACAGGGCAGGATATGATACCGTGGACTAGCTTGTAAAGAACAAGAGATCAGAACGATTTCGTCGGCAGTGAAGTGATGGCAATGATAATAATTCAGCAGTATTTGAACGAGATTTTTTAGCAAAGCGATGGTTATATATGCTAAGGAATTTTTTCTGGACTCGTTCAATGGTGTTACCGCTGGATTGAGCAATGCCATTCCATATCACGGACGCATACTCCAGTTGAGGAAGACATAGCGCGGTGTACAATTTTCGGAAGGGCATAGGAGAACGGAATTCTCTAGACAATCTGCAAACACAGCCTAGGGTGCGAAGACCCCGCAAAGCAACACGCTTAGCGTGAGCAGAAAAGTTTAACGTGCTATCAACAACAACACCAAGATCACTGATCTCATAAACCTTGCACAAGGACACAGAATTGACAGAGTATTGAAATGACACGCTAGATGTTTTGCGAGTGATAGACATGAATTTTGTCTTCGAGGCATTCAGAGAAAGGTTATTAGCGTTGCACCATTCGGAAAAAGAGCGCAAATCTGACTGCAGCAAGCGACAGTCGTTAACTGAATGAATTTCCTTAAAAATCTTGATGTCATCGGCATACAAGAGGAAAGAAGAATTATGAATGGCAAAAGAAACATCATTAACGTAAATTAAAAATAGGAGTGGGCCTAATACTGACCCCTGAGGGACCCCACTAGTCACTTTATACAAAGAAGACGTTTGGCCATTTACCGCTACATAACAATATCTATTGAGCAGATAGCTCTGCAGGAGATTCACAACCGACAAGTCAACATCAAATTGCGCAAGTTTAACCATAAGCAGTGTGTGGCTGACTACGTCAAAAGCCTGCTCAGGTCACAGTAGAGTACGTCAACCTGTCCTCTCTGAGAAATAGGTGTGGAGATCTGCGTCATGAAACTAGCAAGATTTGTGGTAGTTGAGCGGCCAGCGAGAAAACCATGTTGATTAGGAATCAATGAGCTTTTAACACTAAAAGACAATATTTTGTGAAGAGCCAGCTCGAAGATCTTTGATGTGGCACATAGTAGAGAAATCGGGCGATAATTAGAAACATCTGTTTTAGAGCCCGACTTAAATACTGGGAAAACACGGGCAGTTTTCCACATGCTAGGAAATGTGGAAGTGTCCAGGCAGTTATTAAATATCGTAGTCAGTACTGGGACAAATATACTACTATATGCTTTTAGTATGGCGGAGGGGATGCCATCTGGGCCACATGATAAGGATGGTTTTAAGCACTTAATGCATTCGCAGATAAGATTTTCATCCAGCGACAAAGCACTGGGTGAGCGAACTGCCTTAGGCTGTCTGATATCAGTGCTAGAGTCTGAGGCCTTATAAACGGATGAGAAATGTGCGGCAAAACAGTCAGCGACGGCATGCACTTCTACCCCATTTGAGTCTAGTAGTCTGAAAGACTCTCCGCTTTTGCTGGACCGTTTACGTACATACTTCCAAAACTCAGCTGGCCTGTCAGAAGCGCTTTTTTCTAAGAATTCAATATACGAACTATGATCCCGTTTATATAGGCGTTTAGCGAGAGTTCGAAAAAAGCTGAACTCTTCCTTCCACTCGCTCGATGGAGAACATTTAGATTTCCTGTGTGCGCGATCTTTATGCTTCAGTGCACTGATAAGTTCAGATGAGAACCAGTGGGGATATTTACGTTGTTTATGTGTGTATTGGGGAATAAAATTACGCATGCTGCTCAGTACAAGCTCCGCAAACTGATCAACCTGGTCATCAACATTCGGTTTGTCAGTAACCTGTGACCAGTCAACGGTGGACAAGTGATGATAGAGGCCCGTGTAATCACCTCGCTTGAACGCAAATCTTGGAGATTTGTTTACGTAACTGCTGTAGCTCGTTGTTTCGGCTGATGCAGATAATCTTACGTTAAGTGGTGGGTGGAATTTGTCCGGACGTACAAGAGAGACGTTGGAGCGGGAAACTTCAAGGGGTTGATCGTTTGACACACACAGGTCTAAGACGTTGCCAATAATAATAATAATAATAATAATAATAATAATAATAATAATAATAATAATAATAATAATAATAATAATATCACGTATTGTTTTGCACATACCATATTTCATGGTTGCTCACGCTGAAAAGAAGCGACAACATAGCAAGTCACAAGTATGATGCCTCCAGCCATCACCACTTCACGATTTATTCATACTAATGAGGAATAAATAGGGGAACATCATGCCGATTTCTGCAGTTTATTTTAAAGCATATGACACCAAGCACATCACAGTCACACATATTAGTTGGCTGTACTCACATAAGCATGTAAACGGGGAATACCTCAACTGCTCAATTAAAAATCACGAACCATCTTTTCGCTCTGCCTACCTTACTCTGCTGGAATAGCTGTGTTACTTTGATGAATTTCATTAAAATGATGCTGAAATCGAACTATTTTTTTTTGCGGTCACTTGGCACAACGGCAAGTTGGACGTGCTTAAAATGCATAGTTCACTATTTACAACAGTCGTGCAAAATTACAGCCTGGGTGAATTGAGTAAATTAAAATAGTTGTAGAGTAGCTTGACGCTAGTGTGTCAGCTGACTCACATAGGAGTGGGTCAACTGACACCAGTTGTCAGCGGAGTGTCACTTAGGAGTGGGGTAAGAATCTTCTGACTCGCTCAGAAGTGGTAATGTGATCCTTCAGATAAGGGCCATTTCACTCTTCCTAATAGGGTCAAGGTACTCTCCTAGAGCGCGTCGACTCTGACTTACCAAGAGAGTCCACGTATCTCCTCAAAGAAAGACGCATACGTGGCAAGTCGGAGCTCTCCGGAAAGAGTCACATATACTACGTTTTTTGTTAGAGTGTACATGAGAATCATAAGGTTTTTATTCGAAGCAGTTTTAAGCAATGACGTATGTCCCTCGTGGAACACTTGCCTGCAACGCTGAAGGCCTGGTTTGATTCTCAATCGAACCAAACCTTTTTATTACTTTTTTTATTTGCATCTTTCTCGGTTTTTTTGCTAACGGAGAAAAACACCGACGCTGACGCCAGAATTTCTGCGAAACAAGGTCTTTAACGCAATCGCGGTAATAATAATAATAATAATAATAATAATAATAATAATAATAATAATAATAATAATAATAATAATAATAATGTAGCGAAGCGATCGAACTTGGTAATGGGTCGTCCTCTCGAACACCTTCTAGTGGGTCGCCCTCTTCGGCTCTTTTCGAAGAGAACGCAACTCGCGCTGAGAGTCGGCCCCGCCTTGACTGTCGCTGTTGAGTATCGTCGCCGCTAATAAACCTCTTTATAATTTGGTGGAGGTGCGGGGTAGACTACCTCACGCGATACGCAGAAACTGCCGCCCTCCCTGCGGCTACAGCGCGCGATGTGGCCTCCTTCTTGCTCCACCGATTCATGCTGCGTCCCGGCCCACCCCAGGAGCTGCTCAGTGATCGAGGCCGTGTCTTCTTGTCGGAAGTCGTCGAAGCCATTCTCAAAGAGTGCATTCTCAAAGAGTCACTTCGAGGTGAGAGTGCAGCACGTAGAAGAGTATACAAGCCGCCCGCTGCGATGGCTTTCGAGATAGCGCACTGGGCCAGCGATCGCAACCGCGCACTTAGATTTAAAGTTCAAAGTGGCTGCTCGCGCGACAACCCTCCCCCCCGCCCCCCCCCCCCTCCTCGTGTCTTTTCATGGTTGTTAAAGACGGGCGAGGCGTTTCCTGCTTGCTTCGACGGCAGGCCTCCTGAGCGGCGTGATGTTATCGCATGCACCCTTCGAGCGAAGGAAATGGGCCGGCTCGTTTGATGTCTGCTTTGGCCGCGTTCGTCGCCCCCGCTCGCTCGCTTTTACCCGCGGTCGAACATACAAATCGCGGGGGGACCTTATCAATGTGGACTTCAAATCGAAAGGACATGACGGCGACGCAAGAACCCGCGGAGACTGTCTATATATTTGCTCTAACAATAAATTATTTTGTACGCGGGTCCACTATCAAAAGCTCAGTTTCCATCTGTAAAGTATCTGGAGAAGAGTATGTGATTCTGTAGGGTGTGTCAAGTATTTGGCTGTCTTTAAATGCTCCGTAGCGGACTTCACCTAACCTTTATGTAGAAGCATTAGCATGCTGAAATTTATGCCGTGTTAAAATGGCATCTAAATATCTCAACCCGCAATGTAAATCTTACTAAAGCAAATATGGCATCTAGATTCAGAACGTGGGGAAAGGGCTCAAGAAGGGAGTGAAATTCCTGCGCTTTGAACGTACTTTAGTGAGGAGCTGTTAGTCATTTCGAAAACTAAAGGAACTTGTCACTTTGGATATCATTCGCGGAGACTAGCACTGTGATTTGTGACTTAACGGTCTCTAATCAGTCGCGACATTCGCGTTTGTCTGTTCATCGTCCGCCTCTCTATTAGAAGTCAAGCGCCTATGGTCCCTTTTTCTTCTTTTCGCAAGTTTGTTTTCATGATCTTCAGTTCCCCAACACAACCTGGCTTTTTTTGTTATTATAAACACAGCGCATCGGTGCTGGTCGGTATCAACGCATGCCACTTTCTCCACCCCTCCCCCTTCCAACTTCCTTGGATCATATGTGAAGTGGAGGCGAAATTGGGAATTTAAAAAAAAAAAACACAGAAGCGGAACCTAGAAAACGACCGTTTCTTTTTTCGTCTGAAAATGATGAGAGTGCCCTTCCCAAGGAGACGGAAGAGCTTGTGAAACGACCGAAACGTATTTAGGACCTTACATCTTCTCAGCGTCGCAAGGAATCGTTCATTGATGGGTTGTTTCTACTCTTCTACTGAATTACTTTGGGCAATGACGTGTGGATAAAAAAAACCGATGAAAATAAGAGAAAGGAGTGCAAGAACATGCTGTATGAAAACATTCGATGAGAGTGGTAGGGAGAAGACGACTTCAAATTCTTCGGAGCTACGGGAGACAAACGGATATTGAACCGGAAATAATTTTCCTCTACAAGACGGTTACCATCGACCCATCACCATCGACGGAGAGTGGGAAGGGACAGGGGTTAATCCCCTCCTCCCCCCGCCTCACCCGGACTTTTAATAAAGTTTATTCACTCACTCACTACAAGACGGTCGGTTCGGAGGTCCAAACCGAGACCTGAAAGAAGGGTTTTAGTTTGCTTTATCTGTTATCGACCTCCAATTTCTCTCTCGCTCTTCGTGTGTGCGTGCGGGTGTCTCGCTTAAAAGGTAAATGAAGTAAACATTTACTCCCAGGGGTGCGGCTCAGCAAAACAAGAACGCCTTTACACTTTCTTACAATCTGACCACAAATGAAATTAAATAGACAATCGTATTATATATCATTGCTAAGGAGGATGGTTTGAAAGCCAATGATGAAAAATCTATGATGAAAAATTGTAGGCAGTTGCACTCAACGGGAAAGCTCTGGGAAGTTCGGAGGAGTGATTTGCCTTCCCTTCAGCAACAGTTGCGTTCACGGGCAAGCAAGCGCTGGCGCTCCAAACGTGCAGTCTGCTCAGCGTCCATGGTGGGAAAGGAAACCTTTATTTTTGATGCAGTGGCGCGCACTCCCCTCCTTGTTTCCCTCGTCCTCACCCTCACATCTATCCTCCTCACCCTTGCTTCCCTTTTACGCGCCTTTGCTATACTATGCATGTCTGTGCTAGCTTTACCCTCCTCCTTATCCTCACCCTCACTTCCTTTTCCCTCTTACTATACTGCACTACACAACGCTATGCTATGCTTTACCCAGCCCTTCCTCCTTTCCCGCCAGCTTGCTGTACATGACTACGTTATACACAGTTTTGCGGCGTGACGCCAAGCGACTACATGAGATGACAGGATACGACAGCCCGTACCCCCAAAGTTATCCGCACTCAAGATGGGAGGCGCGTAAACACAGGCACGAAAAGAATTGTCCTGACTTTTTTTTATTCTGTACGTTTTGCACGCCTACCGTCCTTAATCCATAGCAACTAGCTCAGCTTTCATTGATTCTATCCATGACGTCTGCTGCGTCATAGAATCTTTAGCTTCTTCAGCGCCCCGGTTTCGAGCTTTTGCAAAGACGGAATGAGTGCGCAGCCGGCATGACATGACATGACAAGAACTTTATTGAAGTCCCGAGGAACTCTAATCTGGGGAGCCGGAGGCCCCCAGATCAAGTTGGTGGCTCCGCCCACGATGGAACTGGAAGTCCAGTGCACCAACCGATTTCTCACATTGCACGTAATTTGTATGAACATCAATTTTGACGCCGTGCTGCTCATATGAGGCGTGATTTGCCTCATGCGCTGTCTTATTGCGGCGTAGCCGGTTTAGTGGTTGCAGTAGCGGGGCTGCAGCAGGTGAGGCTTGTACTGCCTGAGCGCGAATATTATGCAAAGCTTCTAATGGCGGCGTACGGAGCATAGTTTGTGAAAAACTCAGCGAGTGTATAGAAATGCGAGCGAGCAGAATTGAGGCCCTCAAAGGTACTTCGGTTGCAACCGTATTTGTATGTGATTTTTTCCAATAATTGATGCTCTCTCCATCGTGGGCTTGTTGGGGATCAGCCGTTTATGGCAATACAATCCGATCTTTTATCGAGGTCACTTCTAATTTCACGTTGTCACATTTCATTGTTGCATTTCATTCTTTCGCGCAAGGCTGTAGTTGTTGCCTGTAGCAAAAGAAGTCTATCGCGGCTAAGCTTGTTCGCGAAAGTACGATTCCCGGCATGGAGGAAAGGAAAAGTAGTGGATGCTTTCGATTTGACGCTTCTAGTTTGCATTAAATATTGAAAATTACTGTTCTTCATCATGACAGTGTGATCTGCAGTGTAGAGGGCAATGACACATATTTACTGAAATTCAAGTTTCAAGTAAGCGAATCACTAGTATCTGTGCGCCTATGCTGGTTTTCCCAGCGATGCCACTTGCGTAAAATAACTGCGCAAAAGACGACGGACGAATACACAGAGACAAACGAGCACACGTCCGTCGTCTGTTGCGCTGTTATTTTACGATCATGAGCAGCCAACTAGCCCGATTTACCGCCATGGTGCCACTTTACACATGAAGTATATGTTGCCATCTCTAACTTTTTTGTGAATAAATTCAGGCTTTCCATGCTAACCAGTATTTTGCCTTTTGAACCATATATAATGTAGACATTTTCTTGCATCATTTCGTGATTTGTGCGTGGGCATACCGTTGAGATACCAGTGCGAATCCACAGCCACTGTTGTGCGGGCAACGATTCGCCCTGGTAACATGCATGAAATGCAGGAAGAATTATTCAAGCACTTTTATAAAGGCGTCGAATTTCGTGCGAGGTAATCTAGGTGGTGACAGTGATCAGCTTTGTGCAAATACGATCTCAGCGGCAACACGTGTATCACTGCCGCATTTACAAAAGCGTTGCCTCGAAATAATGGGAGGCTAAGAACAGTGAGTATGGTGGCTGCACACCTATTCAGCATTGCGATATGTAGTACAGGCACAGGTTTGCTACATTCACGAAAGCACACATGGAAACAAGCGCGCTCCCTCTAGGTTTACGAACACAAATAGCTAAACAGCTTCAGTCGCAGTTATTCCATAATTGAAGAAAACAAAGTGTGTGCGGGCATTTTTCAGGGCAAACGAGTCAGGAACAACGCGAATGGTAGAGAAGTGACTTGCCATTGGCGACAGAAGCTTCACACAATGAACGGCTCGTGTATTTTGATAATGAATGCGTGGGGGCGCATAAATCTTCTCTTTCTTTCGCACTCAATCAAGCTCATTGTTCTCTTCATTTGTGAGTGAGCGGCAATGATAATTAAGCCCTGAGTGAAGGCTGCTGCCACACTTAGGGCGGTCTTCCCTATTGATAGCGTCACCCGATGCCCCATTTCGAAATAGCCAATTTAGAAAACTGTAGCTTGACAAGAAAATACCACCCACGTTTAGTACAAACTCGCACTGCTATACTAAACTAAGTTTCTATTTATGAAACGAGAGCTCTGATAAGGGCACAAACTCGCTTTTCCCAATGTGGGAGCAAGTTCCATTTTATCGATTTTACTTTACTTGAACTACTCATCTGCTCCATTGAACATCTGCTCCATTGTAACTCCGTTGGCAATTAAGCGCTCAGAATGTTCAGGCACAAAGATTTCGTATTTCGCAGTGTGCGCACAATGCTGCGACACGTATTTCGTAGTTTTGTAAAGGCATATTGAACCTGAGGCCATTCACTCAGCTCAATGCCATCTTTCTGTTTTCAGTCTTAACGGGCTACGAAGGCTGTGATCTGAAATTTCACACCTAATTGCCATTGGAAAAGAGAGGAGACAGATAATGAATCCTCGCTGTTGTTCAGAACACCTATTGTCGACATACATTAAATGCCCGCACGCATAGGACGTGTTGCTCTTCGATTCATTTACGATTGCCTCAATAATTATATTTTGGTGCACTGGAAGGATGGCTCAGTTATGCATTTTTTTCTAAAGTTAGATTTGAGTGGCAGAAGTAGTTGTAAAACAGCTCAACGTACCAAGACGTCTTAGTACAGATGATAGTATACTTCCTAAGATTCCTGATATAACAAGCTACTGTTGAGGACAAAAAAAAAACATATCCGCAATGTGGAATGGTTGGAATAAGTAGTAGTAGTAGTAGTAGTAGTATAAAACTTTATTTTCGTCTTCCGTCTGAAGTCCCAGAGGGTGTAGCCCCCAGTCCAAGGCCCCATTTACTACTGCTATCCGGCTTGTCAGACTTGGCTGGTTATCCAGGGCTGTCCTGGAAAGAGCGGCTTCCCACAGGGAGAGGGAGGAATTAAATATTTTAGGTAGGCGTAAGTAAAGTGAGAAACAAAAACGTCCCTGTTAAGGCGAAATGTTTTTTTTTTAGTTTTGCACTTCTTTTTCGCGCTCGATTACCTTGGTATGGCGAGCGACTTTTGTCCTCCGTCAGGAAAAACAGCCGAAATGCTTATGGTTCGCAAATAAATGCTTCGAGTTTAAAAGAATACCTGCTGCGTCGTAAGCCTTATATCAGATACAACACTTACCTGTTTAATTCCCTTTTGTTTGATTTTTCTTTTCTTCCACAAACCAATTATAGTGACGCTAACTAGATTTTTGTTGAGGATATATGGAAAGTGGTTAAAGGAAGGATACAGCAGAGAAAAAAAGAACTTCTCGGAGTGTCCTATTGAAAAGCAGTTTAAATTAAAGCGTGTAAAATATTAGAGTGGTGAAACGAAATGTTCATATCTAAAAAAAATAATAGGCTGCTTTATAGGAAGAACGCGTTCCAGATAGGCGAAGGTAATATATTTGCTGTGCATCACTGACAGCATAAGGATTGATGGGAGAGCTTGCGGAGCACCTCAACATGGTCGAGGCGTGCTTTGTAGTCTCTCCATTTAAGGATATTTGACAGCACTTTTATGACTTGCTGTAAAAATGTTCCTTCTTGTCTTTCATTCATCCAATTGCCAAGTGAGACAGAATGCGCTTAACCCGCAGCCGCAAAATCAAAATGACGAGTTGTTGGGCTAGCTGGTTCGACATCTTGTATAGGGGAGCGCGGATTTGTTTAGAAAGAAAGACAACACGACAGAAAAGGCGCTGAGGGTCATTTCTGCCGACGCGACAGAGCGTTTTTCTGTCGTGTTGTCTTTCTTTCTAACCAAATCCGCGCTCCCCTATGCAAGACGCAAAATCAATCTCATGAGGTTCTTCTGCTTCAAAAGTGATTGATTAGGAATATTGTCGAATAACACGCAGCACCAACGGCGTTGATTTTCCAGAATGGCGGTGAATTAGAGCAGTTGTTAGCCTTTATGTTGTTCAGCGAGTCGTACGAAGTGACCCTTCGTACGACTCGCATGCTCGATGAAAGAGCAAGACTGCCGGCCTACGGGTTCTCCACCACTCCCACAATGACTCGAAGTTAAATTTGCGCGGTGCGTTCTAAGACAGTGCCTAATGAGAAGAAGCTTACTTTATGGGTCACTGATAGTTTTTCAGCCACTTCATTAGTGTGAGGGGTGTTATGGGAAACCTACAAGGCAACAGATTAACATATGCAGTGTCAACATCTCACTAAGCACGAAAGCTCGCATTAAAATTCAAACTTAGCGAGAAAAAAACCCACGACGAGCACTTTTAATGGTGACACAACAAGTGGTCAAAAGTTCAAAGTTCTGACTTTATATGGAAAATTGCGGCTACAGCGACGGCAAAAACTAGTCGAGAGGGTTCACGTAATTGCTATGGCAATAAAACATTCACTGCTCTACAGCATGTTCAGATTTTTAAAAAGCAGTAGTACTATATTGTATATGTGCAGTATTCATGACAGCCAGTGATGCTAGGACGCTGTGCTGGCTACAAAAGACTGATTTTGCAAAGCGGGAGCTATTGCCATAAAAAGTAATGTTAATGCCTCACAATGATTGAAAGCACAAAATAGGTAGGGACCTTAATATACAAGTATTAACGGCAAGTTGTCAAGACTAGTAATCTTTTTCCACGGCTTATTCTGTTGATGCAACATGGCTGCAAAGAATAGCTACATACGAGCGTTTTAAGTGCATCACGATGCCCTCAAGAAGGCGCAGTTCACGTTTGCTTTTCATTTCAGAAAATAATGTTACAAACGCAGTAAATAGAACTTAGCATGTTACTCTTGCAGGCTCACAGTGTAACGAAGTTTTATTTCAGTCGTCTGATCCTTCAGCCCGGGTGGCCCCTATCTAACTTTTCTTCTGACGTGCGTCCGCTTGGCCACTGAAAAAGATCCACGAAATATGTAAACCATACAAAATCTGCTAAGGGAACACCACTATTTCACTACTGAGGCCAGCCAAGATCCGTGTACTCCTAGCCTTAAAATGGCCGAACATCGACGGGGCGGAAGCTTTGTGTTGTACGTTGCCCAAATGTGTCCTCGTTCCTTCCCTACACGCCTTCTCTAATGCAGCCGGAGCAAGTGGTTCACAGGCGCACCCCACTCCTGGCGCTTATCTTCGCGCTTAGAGGCTAAGAGCAGCGTGCACCATGTTGGAGGAGAACGTGGGCATGGTGATGCGACGAGCCTGAGCTGTGATTTCCCAGAGTAGTTGTGTGCAGCGCTATCGCAAAGAAGACAGCTTGTTTTTCGTCTAACCGAGAGATCCCAATGCACATATCTGCATTAGTCCGGGCTTTAGCGAATACTAATTGTCTGGCTTTGTTGAAGAACTGTTTTGCTAATTTTACATGGTAGTCTTAGTTAACCGTTATAGTTCTGTAAATAAAATAACTGCTACCAATGATGCTAATAACAACCCGCCTTTTGCATCAACAGAGTTCTGTCATGCAGTGCACGGCACTGCAGAAATGCAGGGTTACTTTTGAGTAGGTTATATTTAGATTCTGCGAGGCGCGTTCTTCGGCTTGCGATAAGTGAAAGCGCCGTGCCATGGAATGAGGTACAACAACTTAAGGAAGCGCTTTGTGTTGGCGATAAAAATGTTTCTTTTGTCCTTGAGCTTGCGGGAGTTCCGTAGGGCAGGCGTTCCCTAATTTCCTCGCATTCCCTGCACAGAAGGCCATTTCAAGAGAAGCACTGGTACTTTATTATTGGTGCCGAATACTGATATTGTTAGGCAGGCATTTTTTCTTCAAAGGTTGCAACACGAGAGCTTATCAAGGCTGTCTTAAGTACTATATTAACTGATATATTACAGTCACTAACAATTACAATGGTAGGCTAGGGGAAGTCTGCTTTGGTTGTTACTCTTTCCGAGACATCTTGGACTGTTTATTTTACTGCGTATTCTATTGCAACAAGAATATCTCAAGAAGATGATAACCAGAGGCTGCAACTGCAAACTGTGCAGAGCACAACTTTAGGTGATGCGCGGCAAGGAGGAGTAACATGTTAAGATGAAGAAAAGAGAATAAAGTGAGTACGTGTTCGCAGTTCTTGATATTACAGCGACAACGAGCTTCTTTCTGTTCATTATTTGATTTTATAAAGTTATAAACAACATGGTTGATCCTTCCGTCATAGGAATCAGTATAACACGAAAGTGAAACGTGTCTTCACAGAAGTAGTGCTTATTGTGTAGTGATATATGAGAGCTGCGGAAAGATATATGAGATATATGAGATACGCAAAGTAGAAGAGTAGGTCTGAAAATAATATGCATAAAAGTCAAGTAATATGGAACAATCTTGGCAGAAAACAGCGCTTTGCGATAGGTGTTGAGACACTGGAAGTTGTCAAGGAGTACGTCTACTTAGGACAGGCAGTAATCGCGGAGCCGAACCATGAGAGTGAAATAACCAGAAGAATAAGGATGGGATGGGGCTCATTCAGCAAGCATTATCAAATCATGAATGGTAATCTACCAGTATCCCTCAAGAGGAAGGTATATAACAGATGAATCTTACCGGTACTTACCTATAGAGCAGAAACCTGGAGACTAACAAGGAGTGTTCAACTTAAATTGAGGCCGCCGCAGAGAGCGATGGAAAGGAAAATGATAGGTGTAACCTTAAGAGAAAGGAAGAGTGCAGAGTGGGTCAGGGAACAAACGGGGGTTAAGGACATCATAGTTGAAATCAAGAAGAGGAAATGGATATGGGCCGTGCACGTAGCACGTCGGCAGGATAACTGGTGGTCATTAAAGGTAACTCACTGGATTCCAAGAGATGGCAAACGCTTGAGGGTGAGACAGAAAATTAGGTGGGTAGATGAGATTAAGAAGTTTGTAGGTATAACGTGGCAGCAGAAAGCATAGGACCGGGTTGATTTGCGGAACGTGGGAGAGGCCTTTGCCGTGCAGTAGGCGTAGACAGGCTGATGATGATGATGATGATGATATGAGAGCCTGTACAATGTCTATTCGTGTTTGGCAATTATACCACCGTTTGACGTAGATGCACCAATGTTGACGCCTAGTGGCATGCCTCCATGGCGACGAATGACGCCCATCATGATTAAACCGTTGTGGTAGCTGAAGTTGTGAATGTGTATTCGGACACAGCGAATCATGAATCCCGCGTAAAGATGACGTCGACAAGCTGATAGTCAACACTGGTACCCGATATGCACTTCAAAACGTCGTCAATTAAGGAGAGAAGCGGCACGGCGTGCGCTTTCTAGTAATAGGTAACGGACGCCTGTGCTCATGCATACACTACCACACTTCGCTTCAGTAGCACGAAAGCAGAGGTTCGTAGCTTGAGACGCAAACGCGCGCGTCCCGCTGGTCTCCGCCTCGCTCCACCAAGGCACGACATACGCCCGTCGAAATCGTGTCCTTTCTGCAACGCGTACTGTAGCGGTTTTGTTAGTCGGTGCTCTCGCAATGAAAGCAGTTGGCTTCAGAGAAATCCCGTTGCTGCATGTGGAAGCTGCACTACTCCGATGAGCCGGTGCACGCTAACACGAAGCGAAAGGCAAATAATGTAACTGCGTCTACAGTGCCTCGTCGACGTCAGCGTGGTCAGTGTCCCTCGCTGGTATCGAGACGCTTTAACCATGATCTAGTAAGTTTCGCGCTAGGAAGTGTCGATCGTGCGCAAGTAAGTGTCGATCGTGACGCATTGCTTCCTTTCTCCTCTCACAGACGGCGACAGCGACCCGCTCCGCCCCGCCTACCTACACCGGCAACAGAGAGAACCATGCGAGCGAGAATGTGTGAAAGATGCAAGGCGCGTTCGTGAAGTGTCCAGCAACTGCCGAAGTAGATTAGTCGGTTGAGCGTCGGGCGGTTACCGTCGCGGCCACAAGGTCGTGTGTTCTATTCCAAGTGGCGAATCATTTTCTTCGTTTTTTCTTTCTCACCAGCTGGCATCCTTTTTGTCAACGTCATATCCGTAACGGAAATACATGGTCGAAGTACCCCGGCATAAAAAGGAAGTACTTGGTGGAAGTACCCCGGCGTAAAGCACTTTCGTGTTTAAAAAATTCAACCAGCTCCGCTTCGCGGACACCGATGAAACAGCGATGCTGGTGGCGCTCCCTTCGTCCGGCTAATGCATTTCTTTGTTTTTCAAGTCTTTCAGATATGTTGTATCATTGCTCTTTATTGAACACTCTTTGTTAAGCTTTGAGGTGGTAGTATGATTTTATTGCATCTTGACCATATCACTCCTAAACATAGGTTTACAAAGAAGCTTTCACTTAAGCTGCTCCGATATTTTTTATCACTGGTCTTCATAAAACACTCCTTGCTGAGTTTGATATGGTAGTATAGCCAACACCTTTTATAACGTCAAATTATCACGTGACCGTGGTGTGACTGTCGTAATGCGCACATTTGTTTGGGCTAACTGTTGCCTTCTTCCTTTTTAGTGGAAGATGTCGGTAGTGGGATTTACCCAATTTCTGTGGCACATACGCGTTTAGGATGGTGATAGTTTATGATAGGCCGTACAGATCTCTGTGGCACACACCCGTTTGTTGGGCTAACTGTCGCCTTCGTTTTTAGTGGACCAATGGTGAGTAGTGGGATTTACGCAATGTCTGTGGCGAATACCTGTTTATGATGCCCAAACAGCGTTACCATTGATCCCGGACAATAAAGGCTCTACATTGAACAGCTTAGCTGTTAAAAATACCTGCGTTATTTTCACTAATGTTATAGATGCCATAACCATGGAAAGTTATTTTTCTATGAACTTAAATTCATTCTCTCATCACTGCTGCCACTTTTATTGTGAGAATATGAAATATGTGGGAATTTTCGCCGTAGCGGTGCTCATGACGTGCCGTGCACGTTGGATCTCCATATCCGAAGAACAACTTTAATAAACTTCTGGCCTAATGATTACACAGCAGATGCATTTGTTCACTCATAACGGAATGTAGCCGTGTGAAGGTCTTTTCTTACACATAATATGGTTGTATGCTTGAACTGAACCCACAGAGAGTATAGAGCAGGGTGTGCCTGCTTCTGTAAGTTATGCAATCTGCCTCATGAATAGTTTCTCGGTAAATGATATGGGTATTTTACAACTCCCGAAGTGCTGAGGAAAAAGTCCATATTCGTAACGACTAGTGCCAAAGGTTATTTCTCTTTTTTACAGCGAAAGCTGTTATGAGATCACAACAAGGGCCGCTTTTGGCGCCGTAGCTGTCCGCCGCCGCCGCCGCCGGTGTCCGTAACCACTATCGATCAAAATAAGAAAAAAAACGAAATAAGAAAACATTTCCTGGATGGAACGGGGTTCGAACCTGGGCCCTCTGCGTGGGAGCCCTCTGTTCTACCTCTGAGCCATGCCGGTGCTTCAAACTGCCTTGCAAAAAGACGCTATACAGGCTTCATGTCCGGAAGGAACCACATTAACATATGTAATTTAGTGTGGCAGAAGAGTGAAATAAGAACCAGACATCACAAAACGCAAATTCTGTAACCAGGCGTCACGCAATGCGAATTGCGCGACGAGTGGGCTGTTGGATGCTTCCAACCCATTACAAAGGGCTCTGCAATAATTCTTCATCATCATCAGGCACAACATCAACAAAGTGCGCATAATGCCTTACATGTTTTTAGCGGGTACTACGGCTCTCCGTTGAATGACGAAAAATGGCATAGTGGCTGGTTCCCTACTTCACAGAAATTATGATGATTCATAGCGTAGTGGGTTCCTCGCAAGTGCACTTGCATTGGTTGCCAAGGAAGCCCGTAAGCCCATGATCCATTTGCTCAGGGTCTCAATAAAGCTCTTCCCCCCTCTCTCTGTCTCTCTTTCTGGCGTCAACGTATGTTATATTGTATGGTGGGAAAGTGAAATAGCGACCGGGCGTCACACAATGCGAATTGCGTAACTGGTGAGTCGTTTAAAGCTTCCAACCCATTACAAAGGGCTGAGCGACAATTCTTCATCGTCAACAGTGGTCACGTAAACAAAGTGCACATATTGCCTTACAGATGTGTAGCTGGAACCTCGCTTCTGGGCAGAATGACGAATAATGGCGTTGTAGGTGCTTCTAAACTTCACAAATATTGTGATTTATGGCGTAGTGGGTACCTTGCTAGTGTACTTGTATTGGTAGCCCCAAGAGAGCTTACAACGGGCTCTAGAAATGCCGCTCTTCCAGCTTTCGCTGTGACTGTGCTGCGCTTTCCGCGCAGGCCTGGCGTTTTTTAGGGGCGAAGCTCCTTAAGGCGGCACCCGTTCGTCCCTCGTAGTAGTAGTCGTAGTGCGTAACCAGTCTTACGCTTTGACCTCCAAGGTGGTGCCGGTGGGAGATTTTTCCTGTGCGTTGTTGAACAATAAAATATTCGCATCGTGCGCGTTAACTAAAAGCCGAATTCTTCTGTCTCTCATTCCCCATTAGCAGCCATTGGCATGTTCCAGTAGGAAACGTTAGTAGAAGTAGAAGTGTAAGCGTTAGCTAAAAGCCGACTTCTTCTGTCTCTCATTCCCATTAGCAGCCATTGTTTACCTCCAAGGTAGTGCCTGGTGAGATTTCTCTTGTGCGTGATTAAACAATAAAAATTTTGTTCAAAACGCCGTTGATTGATGAAATAAACCAACGAAAGACGCCAGATGTTTTCTAAAAGCAAAACGAAAGAACGCCAGATGTTTCTAAAGCAAAACGAAAAGACGCCAGCTGCTTAACGAAAGACGCCAGATGTATTCTAAAGCAATGGTTTTCTAAACAATGAAAATTCACAGCGTACATGTAAAATTAAAGTGAGCTGCAAGTCGTCATAACTCATCGAACCTGTAGTATAAACGCGCCCGATCTCACGTCGGTGATGATGTACTATGCAGAATTCACGGAAGATTCACGGTTTACCGATGAACCTCCGCAGCTTCGCCCACCCATCATCATTCACTCCGTGGATATGCTGTGATTTTTTTGTGATTCCGTTTACACTTTAACGTGCAAATCTTGTAGTTGAACTGGACCCGCTATGGTGATCTAGTGGCTAAGGTGCTCGACTGCTGACTGGCAGGTCGCGAGATCGAATCGGGGCCACGGCGGCCGCATTTTCTATACTGGAGCAAGCCATTGAGGCCCGTGTACTTAAATTAAGGTGCACGTTAAAGAACCCCAGGTGGTCGAAATTTCCAGAGCCCTGAACTACGGCATCCCTCATAATCATATCGTGATTTTGGGATGTAATACTCCAAGAAATATTTTTGGATTGAAACAGGAAAGTAAGTGTTGCAGTTCCCATGTCACAACTAAGAAAGAAAAATTCATGATATCGACATTAAAAGAGGGGTTCCTGAAACTATTTTGTTCCACCTTAGTCACATACATATCTGTCTTAGGGGCTAAGCACCTTAGGGTCTCGGCGTGTCGGCTTGTATCGTGCATCGTCCTCTGCTGTCGCGGCGTGTCACCGTCTGCTATTAGGTCGGTCCATTTGCTTGAGCACAAGAAAGGGTGCCACCGCCTCAGCGTTTGCCGTGTGGCGAGAGAGAGCGAGCGGTGCGCATTGACTACGGAAACGCTCTTTCTGCGAAGAACGCAGAACTACCAGCTCGTAATAAGGAGAACGGGCCCTCACCCGCGAGAGACAACGCCGACACAGGCAATGTCTGCTAGCGTGTTTCTTGATTGAAAAAGATTTCTCATCCCTCCATCCTAGGAATCGGTTTAACACGAAAGTGAAACGTGTCGTCACAGAAGTAGTTGATCGTTTATAGTGCACTGGCATATGGTAGCTTCTACAATGTCTATTGTTGTTGTCAGAAATAGCACCACTTGATGTGGGTGCACTCACATTGACGCCTAGTGGCACATCTCCGTACCGACGACTAACGCCCATGATAATGATTTCATCCTTGCGGTAGCTACGTGAACACCGCATACGATGACTCCCGCGCAAAGTTGTCATCAGGAAGCACATAATAAGCTCTGATACTCGATATGCACCCTTGAAAGCGCCGTGAAACGTGAAGAGAAACGCTACGCGCTCGTGACTTCCCTCTCGCATGACCGTTAATTCTCACAGGGCGAGCATTGGAACACGGTGCGACAGCCACAGCCAGGCGAGCGTCGGAGAGCAATTTTTTATATAGATGGATGCTATCAGCGAGGCTTGGGCTAAAGCCGCCACTTCGCGGTGCGTAAAAGCGTTGACGAAATTACACTTCCATTGGAAACCCGCCGAATGCGTCGCCTTCGTCGCATCGACTTCGTTGAGTGGTTTGGCGGTTTGGCGTTGACATCGGTTCACATTCTATTTATGCGTTGACGAAATTACACTTCCATTGGAAACCCGCCGAATAGGACAGTCGTAGCAGTCGTAGCCGCACGTGTCACCACCCCGTTATACACCAGAGCACGCCTGTCTCGCACCCAGGCTGCTGGCGAGCCGAGCGGATACTCTCGCACCCAGACGCCGGGCTGACCGGGGCTGCCAAGGCGTGCGCGGGCTGCACCATGTAAACAGGGCAAGCTGCAGTTCTGAGGCTTTAAAGTGCGAAAAAGTGCCCGTTCACGCCGCTTCAGCGTATAAGAGCTCGTCTGGGCACTACTGCGTCGTCTCTGGATGTCAAAACAAGCAGCGCAACAAGAGGACATTAGCGTTGTCTGCGACGATTACGACGCGCCACGGAAATAGTGCCGGTGCGGTGTTTTCAGCTTCGCCGCGAGTGGATAGCTGTGATTCAAGCAGAAAAACTAGGAGCCGAGTGAAAATGCGCGAGTAAGTACACTAACTGCGTGTATTCTGCAGTGTGATGCCCACCTATTTCATTTTGCGGACGTAATTTGCGTGACACGCAGCTGGGTTGAAGGCAGGCGCGAGCTTTGTGTGGGGGTGCACTTCATACCTTTGAGCGTTTCCTTTGACGAAAATCTAGTGCAAGGTAGTGCTTTCAAGCACAACCCTATTGAAAATTCATCCACCATGAGGAATGGTGGATTCCACCATCCACCATTATGGTGGATTATGGTGCTGGAAGATGGTGGCACGTGGTGTATGCTGGATGCTGGCGTATGATGGATGCTGGAGAATGACCGGAGCGTAAAACGGCTCTACAGTGTCGGCACCATCGTGCCTAGCCGTAAAAACATAAATAAATGTATAGAAGGCGATGTAGAAAGCACTAGTACAAAAAAAAAACCGTATGCAAAAAAAAAAAAAACTTCCGCCTCCGGGAGTCGAACGTCCGACCTGCGGATCCCGAGCCGAGTACTTTACCACTACGCCACGCTGACTTTTTTTTTCTTTCTTTATTGCCTATGTACATACATACAGCAGTGAAAACAAATATATACCGTACAAAGAACAAAATAGAATAAAAAATATAATAAAAAAAAATAGAGTTTGCAAGCTTCTTAAAATTGCTTCATCTGTAGAAGGTTTTCTACTTGATGAAGCCAATCCGGTACATCTTCCTGGACCTTTTGTGTTTCCACAAATGAACATATAGACTCGAAAAAGTATTGTCGAACAGGACGTGCATTAATATCAGCATGGCGCACCGCCATTCTTGACTGCCATATACTGTGCAGGCCCAGTAACATGACTAGATCGAATGGCACCCCTTCCTCATTTTCAACCGGGAGAAATCTGATGCCGTAGGCGTCGAGGGGCAAATCCTTTTTTAAAGTGCGTTGAAGAACGTCCCAAAAAAAAGACCGCATCCCAGCAGTCAAGAAAAACATGTTCGATTGTCTCCGGCTTCCTGCAGAGTAAACAAAGGTCTCCCCAAGGAACGAATAAGCCCTTTTCTTGCATCCATGTTTTACAGGCAATGTTGCACTGTGTAATTTGAAGAAAAAGGATTTTACTCCTGGTGTTACCTCCATTTTTTTTTACTCGGCTTAAGACATTCTGACCTGGGCCTACACGGTACATTGCTCTATAAAGAGGAACAGGAAGAACTGTATCCACTAGATCTTTGTATAACTTTTTACGGGAAACAGAACAGAGATATTCCAAAGAAAAACGTGTTTTTAAAAAGAGGCACGAATTAGCTACTTCTTTGAAGTAACCTCTAACATTTGTTTTCATGTGCCAGAAGCCACCAC